>NW_007727198.1:259167-283429 GCF_000696425.1 Galeopterus variegatus | reverse complement strand
TCTCGGCCAGGTAGCGCGACGCGTCCCGCATCGTCGCCGCCGCTGCCGCCAACCTCACCTGGCCCGGCTCGGCGCTGCGGGACGCGAGGGGATTCGGCCCCGTGCGGCCTCTGCTCCCGCGCCCACCCCGGGACTCTGTCCTCTGCCTCCCTCTCGCTGCTCCCGAAGAGCGCCAAAAAGTCGCGCTCCTGAATCACGCTCCGAGTGCGGGCACTTTCTTCCTGCAGGGCGCTGTTTCGTCGCTAAATAGATTGTGTGGTTCGTTCATTCGTGCAAGGTTCTCGGAGGGCGCAGCGCGGGCTTTATTGTCCGGGGGTGTGGCGCCTCTCCCCCAAACCCGGCGGCCCAGCCCCCGCTGCAAATGCCCTTTGTCATTTCATTATGAAGGGAAGCGGGGGACACATCATAACGTTCAGGTTTTACAAAAGCGAAAACAAACGGAGCTGGCACACATCCCCGGAGTTGGGGGGGAAGGAGGCAGCAAAGTTTCTAGAGCTTCAAGAACTGAAGTGCCAATGAGAGATGCAGCGTGGTTCAAAGCTCTATGCTTATAGACATTTCGGAGACAGGTGAGGCGAAATAGGTAACTTCAAAAAGTGACCTTAGTCAATAAATATACCTACTCACTGCAGGCTAAGGAAATAAATACTCACCAGCTGCCATGCCAGGTCCTCTCCTTTCTGTAGCGCCCCAATCCTTTATTTCCCTCTAAGAACTTCAGAGTGGGAAATGTTGATCGGTGCAAATAGTTTCCCTCTTCAACGGAGTTTGCAGGGCAGGAGGTAAGGTGCCAGGTACTTTTGAATGGAAAATGGACAAAGCAAATGCAGTTTTATGTTTTGATTAAAAAGTGTGCATCTGGACAGCTAAATTACAAGTTTCCATTTAATGCAAGTGTAATAGGAGCACCAGATGTCCCTTAATTGAAACCCCACAATGATAAACGCGTGCTTTTATTTAATTTTATGAGGACAATTGTAGTTGATAACACACGCATATGCAGCATCATCAGTGACAAGCTCATAGCAATTCATGGCCGCTTTCCTGCAATCAACTGCTTCACCAGAGGACAGACCTCTACATGCTCTGCAGAAAGGGCAAACACATTGCAGGAGATATTTAAGTAGCAGTTAGGTTAAGGAGTGGAGCGAATTCTCAGGCTAATTATACTTTTTAATTTTGCCGGACTGATCCAAAGAGAACTCTCCAGATAATTTTAGGCAACAAATCAATCTCTGTTTGTTAAATGCAAGATAATAGAAGCAGATTGTAATGGTGGGGAGAAGACTGGATACAAACTGCCCTTCAAATAATTTAGAAACCCCCCAACAACATTTGGCAAGTATTGTGAAAACCATGAGGACAATGTGCAGGGACAGTGTCCGACACTTTGTAATAATAGGTAAGTCAAACAGAGAGCAGGAGTTTAAAAAGAGTAATTTCTAACCACCTCTCCCCACGTCCCTTCAAACTTGCAAATTACCTGCACTACTGTATAAGTCAAATTTGTCTAACATATAGGAAATGGCTTTGGCAGTCCAGGAACTACCTACGACAGCCAAAGGTAGGAGGTGTTGGCTATCACAGTAGGCTGGAGAGAAGGGCAGGGCTGAATTATATAACTTTATGCCCAATGGTCTAACAAATGAGGAACTGTTATCACAGTGAGTCAACAAAGGAGTCTTTATACTAAACATAACTTGAGTCAACATCGGTTCTCTTACCTCTGTCCACCATTGCAAGCCACATCTCCTGGGGACACTTGGGGTTTCCCTAACACCACACAAACTGGCTCGATTTTACTGTTGTTGAGTTGCTGAAATAATTGTTTTATCATAAACTTAAGGCATACGTAGGTTAATTTGCTAGTTCTTGGGATAATATAGCTTCAACATTGTCTCTTGCTTGAAATTTCTGGCCAATGAAAATTGCAAATGAGACTTTATTATTCTCTTTTCCACACTGGAGGGGAGAGCAACCTTATAAACAGATTTTAGCCTGGTAAACTGTCTTCCTTTTCTCCGGGATGCAACAACCTCCACAAATGAAAGTAGGCAAACTTCCATGCTACCAAGCCACTGGGGGAGTGTTATCAAAGGCAGTAGGAAATTGCCGTTCCCTCCCCTCAGCATTTTTAAAGGGCTCATTTTCTCTCTGGGGTGGACTCACCTTGGAATTATTTTCCACTTTGCAGAGTGGTTAGAGCTAACTGACATTTTCTCTTATGTTTTTCCCTTTAGGCATGATTGGGGGTATGACCCAGGAAAAATAGGGCTGTATACTAACTGATACACTAGATGAGATCTTATAATAATGTATCATTTTGGTCTGAATACTTATACCTGTTCCCCCATGGCATTTTGGGGTCATCTCAGAACCACTATCTTGATGGATTTCAAAGGTCAGTGTCTTGCAACGCTTGGATTTAAAATTTCAGTCCTGTCCCCCTCCCCCAGCCAGTCAAATGTAAGTAAACATTTAAACACACTGAGGGAACAGGCTTCCTGTGCTCTAACTATGTCTTAAGGCTCAAAATGGACATTTACATATAATAATGTAAGGCTAAGACTCTGGGAAATGAGGTAGCAGTCTCTCAAGTAGCATGTTCTTCCAATAAATATAACTAACTTTGATGCAGGAAAGAATTCTAAAAGTTATGTAATGGTTTAGTAACAAAAGGATTATTGTAATCTGCCACCAAACAAATGTTCCTGTGTTTTTAAAGATGCCGGATAGGTGAAAAGTTAAGCTCTCTCATATATCAGTGCACCGTGGTTTTGAGGAGTTTTTGAACTCTTGATATATTCTATCAGAATTATCCTTTCACTCCTCTGCTAAGCCACATAACTCATTTATCATTCCTTTAAAAAGATAGTCTATGTGTGCTAATTGGACCTGCTGGTAGGTCCAAGCTATGGACAAAAGGTGAAGAGTCTCCCTCCTGTTTTGAACTTGTGGAATTCTTCTCAGCAGCCTCGTACTGTCAACAATAGTACAATTTGCTACTGCTGTGTGCTAGGGATGGCTCTACAGGTTGCAGAATTTGTGGCCATTCCGTACGTACGGAAGCCTCCAGCCATTTAAGCGTGGTTCAAGAGCCACAGACACTGATTATTCATTCATTCCTGAAAAGCCTTTTTCATTCAGAGTTGGGAATTTGGAGTTTTGGGTTCAAAAGTTCTAACTAAATAAGCAGGAAAAAAAAAAAAAAGCAGAATCTGATTGTTAAAAAGGTTTAGACAATCAAATAAATGTTGGTTTCCAAGATAACCCCTTTGTAAAATGATGCAGGCTATATTTCTTACAGAAGAAAAGATAAGGCAATCCAGTAACTAGTTGAATGCCAAAATAATTGCAAGCATAGATAATAAATTGATCAGCAATTCTCAGGTTGTAAAGAAAATTTCTGAAACTTGGTTTTGTTTTGTTTTCACTTTGACCACATTCCCAGAATTATCTAGACATATTCTAATAAACTCAAAGAAAACAGGAAAAATATTAAAGAACTGTATCCTTGAAAACACACCTGGGCCTGATGGATTTACAAGGCAATTTCTTCCCCAAGCCTTTGAAGAATATATTGTAGAAATTATCCTTGACTTTTGAAAAGTATGGAATATTTCTTAAAATTATTCTGAGAAAGAAATGTGCTAAGAATGATACAGATAAAAATGATAGAAAAAGATAAGAATAATACAAGGGTAAGAATGATATAAAAAAGAAAAATAAGGCCTATTCTCACTTAGGAATATGATGATTCTAATAGCAACCATATAATGTGGAACTACTCCACACCTGGCACTGTACTAGGCTCATTTAGTCCTCACAACAATCCCTATAAGGTAAGTATTATTATGTCCCCATGTTAAAAACAGGAAAACTGAGGCTTGTCCAAGGTCACAAAGTAACAAAGCTATTAAGTAGCAGAGCAAGAATTCTAAATCAGTTTTCTTTGATGACAGAGCCCATGCTTTTAAGTACTGCATAGCACCAAATGAAGCTATTATAAGGTCCAATTGAATTTGAACTCAGACACTTGCTCCATCTGCCTTGCCATCCTGCCTCTCATTGATGTGTGCATTTTAACTAAAATGCTACAAATAAAATAGAAACTTATTAAAATAACTTTAAGTCTTGATCAAGTATTGTTTATCCCAGAAATGTAAAGATACTTTCAACAAAAATATCAATATTATTGAAAAATATATGATCATCCCAGCAAATGCAAAAAAGGGCATTAGATAAAATCCAACTCCACTTATACATACCATCTAGGAATAGTGAACTATGTCTTTAACATGATAAAGAATGTATATTCAAAAAAAAAATAACTAATCACCTACCTATTGGAAAAACAAGGCCATTTCCCATAAAAACTGAACTAAAACGAGTGCTTTTAGTCATTTATAAGTTTAGTGTTTCTGAGAAATTCTTGTTTTGGCAATAAGGTATAAAAATAAATTAGAAGTAAATTTTGGAAATGAAGAAATTAAAGATGGAGAATTTTTTATTAAAGATTGTAATTTTTTTTAGAGCAGTTGTAGGTCCACAGCAAAATTGAGTAGAAGGTACAGAGATTCCCATATACCCCCTCCCCTCACACATGCACAGCCTCCCTAGTTATCAGTATCCCTTGCCAGAGTGATACACTTGTTAAAATCGATTAACCTACACTGACACATCATTATTACCCAAAGTCCATAGCTTACACTAGGTTCAGTCTTGGTGTTGCGCATTCTATGGGTTTGGACAAATGTATAATGACATGGGTCCACCATTACAGTATTATACAGAATATTTTCACTGCCCTAAAAATCCAAGGTAGAGAATTTTTAGACAACATTACTACATACCTAGAAAAGCCACAGAATTAACTGAAACAAATTGAACATAACTACAGTTTGGCAAAGTCACAAAGCACAAGGAAATGAGTCTTTGAAAGCCAATAAAATACCTAATTATAAGCCAACAAAAAGGAGAAAAAAATACATTAAAAGAAAAAAACATTAAAATATTTAGAAATAAGTCAATATACACAAGAGTTGTAAGAACAAGAAATGATAGAAAACCTTAATGGCATTAATAAAGAAAAATTTAAATAAATGTAAAATCATCCATGCATATTCATAAGGATAAGGATCAGGAGAGCCCAAATATTTATATCTAGGTTTTTAGGCAATTTGTTTAACCTCCTATGAATATTTCTCTGGCCATTTGTCTCTTTCTTTATTTCTCCAACCTTCTTTCTTTTTTTTTTTTATTGGTTATGAATATACATGAAATACAAAGCTGATTGTCACCTCTTATGGCCAAGATGTGAGGGCCAGATCCATACTGGCAGCATGCCTATTAGTACAAATTGCAATTGTATCCCGTGTACTCCACCCAACTATCCCCTACCTCCCTCCCCCTTCCCCTTTCCCCCCTGACTCCACTTTGTTCCCAAGGAATGTTCTGTCCCTCTGCAAGTCCAATGCACCACTGTGGTCTTTCCTTCCTTCTTTCTCTCTTAGCTCCAACTTATGAGTGATACATGCGGTATTTATCCCTCTGTGCTTTGCTTATCTCACTCAACAGAAGTTTCTCCAGGCTCATCCATGTTGTTGCAAATGGGAGAATATCATTCTTTTTTATGGCAGAGTAGTATTCCATGGTGTATATATACCACAGTTTCCTTATCCAATCATCCATCAATAGACATTTAGGTTGGTTCCAACTCTTGGCTATTGTAAACAGAGCTGCTATGAACATGGGAGTGCAGGTATCCATTCAACATGATGATTTCCATTCCTCTGGGTATATACCCAGAAGAGGGATTGCTGGATCTTATGGAAGATCTATCTGTAGTTGTTTGAGAAACCTCCATACTGTTTTCCATAGTGATCCAACCATCTTTCTTTTTCTCTTCTATCATTCCTTTTACTCCACCTTTTTCCCCTTCCATCCTTCTTAGCTCTTTTTGTGTCTCTGTCCTTGGAATGGTTAAAATATGGGACAGGAATGCATTGTATTTGTTTTATCTATTGAATAAAACATTGCTTTTGTTTATTTTAAATGTGAATGAGCTGAATTCATTATTTTTAAATTCTTTCTTAAAAGGCACCCAAATTGAATTGTGCTTTAATTATTTATGCATGGGCAAGGCCAAATGGAAACATCTTCAAGGCCCTAAACTATGTCAAGTGGAAAATACTTCATGTCATAATTCCCTTATATTTATCATCACAGGAAGAACAATGAACATAATACAAAAAAAAAAATTATATTTGCATGTACAGGAAACCCTTGCTACTCCAATTTTTGAGTTTTCAGATATCTATCTTTTAATCATGCTAAACATGCTCTAACCTTCATGCAACATGTTGATACAATAACTATGATCTCTTATTTTGTATTTATGATATTGTGAATGCAGTATCAGTATGAATGGATGCCCTTAATCATGGAACTTGAGATGAAACTGAACAGTGAAATACAAATGCTGAGAATGGGCAGGAGCTAAAAAATATCTATCAGTAGTGTAGTGACCTTGGGTAAGTTATTTACTCTCTTGATTTCCTAATAAATAAAATGAAGATAATACTAGTACCTTCTTTGAAGCATATATTGTGGGATTAAATATGGCAAGGTTTTGAAAGCACTTAACACAGTTCCTGGCACACAATAAACACTCCATTAGTGAGAGAAGGTGGAAGGCATTGCAAATTTGGAGGAACAGTGTACATGCCTGCTTGAGAAGAGACTGGTTTGACTATAGTCATAGTGGAGAGTTAATTTGGTGACTCTTCATTTTACTTCTAGAAAATAGGACTGGTCACACTTCAGCTGTTCCTACAGTGTAGCCACCGGGTCTGAGCATTCCTTCCTTTCTTGGGGTGGAGTGGAGTAGGAGAGGGAGAGCTCGAGGCGCAGTCCCTTGCCAACCTTATGCAACACAGAAGGGAAGAGGGCGCTATGAACCCCATAGTAGCTTAGGCTCTTATGAGCAGCGTCAGAGTGTCAGGTCAGTGGCCTTTCTCTGCCCTGCTGAATGTGGGGCGTGGCTACAAAATCCTGAATATCAGATGAGAGTATGTGCCTTACTAGTGAGTCTCTGTGAGCCAATGACTATGCCTGGCCTATCTGCTGATGCTGTGCAAGAAAAGGGAACTTGAACCTGAAACACTGATTGGTATAGGATAGTGATTAAGTGATCAAATTCTTTATTGATCAAATTCTAAAGCCACACTGCCTGGGTTCACTTAGTAGCAATGTGACCTTGAAAAAGTTACCTCTCTGTGCTTCAGTTCTTTGTTTGAAAAGTGAGATAATGATAGTGCATACCTACTTCATGGGGTTTGCGGTGAGAATTAAATGAGATAACATATGTAAAGAGCTTAGAATGCTGCCTATCAGATCATGAGTGCTGCCTATTTTTATCCAGGTACAAATAACTCATTTCTTAGCTTCTCTTGTGATCGGAAGAATTCCCACCTGGGCCCAGGAAAGACGTATTCCAAATACAAAAGAAAAGGATCATACATTTTTTCTTTGATCTAAACTTGGGTGGGGCATAATAAAAGCCATAAGGTAGTAAAGTTGCTTTGGCACCAGGAAGACTTTGCAAACAACCATAGAAACCAGACTGAGGCTAATCCTGAAAGCCTGCGTCACGTGGGGGCACTCTCTTCCTCTCCAGGCTGCAATGAAACCTGAAATTTCATGCCATCATGCCTTAATGCCTTCAAAAAACTCTCAAAATGAACAAATTACCCAAGAAGAATAACACATTAACTTGTTAGCTGGATGAACACTTTAGCAAAGATTACTTTTATCAGATTACTTAGCTTCTAGGAGCTGGACCCTGAAGCCAGCAGATGAAGGATGGCTAAATGGCACTGGGAGGGAAGGAAGAGGGAAAACACATTTGTTGGCAGCCTAAGGGTTACTGGGGACTAAAACTGGGCAAAGCCAGGCTCTGCATGGTCTCCTAGATGGAGCATAGAGCTCCCTTACCTCTATTGTCTTTCCTACTCCCTTTATCCTGTATTCTTGTTCCTTTTCCCTATTGCTTTTATGTACCATACATCACCTAGCACAGGGCCAGGCACACAACCAACATACATTTATTAAGTACCTGCCAAGTTAGTAAGTGCCTAGAGCAGACAAAGTCTTCCATTGCTCCGGGAATGTCCTATCTTGAACACAACTAGGTCTGGCTCAATAACTACTGACGAAGAGGGACTGTAATTTGGAGGTTGACCTGCTCCATAGCGTGAGGTAGGCACTTGTGACCAGGAACATAGCATGTACTAAGAAAGTACTGATAAAACAGCTGGAGTATAGTGGTGGGCACTGCAGAAGCAAGAGTCAAAGATCCAAGCAGAGAGGCAGCATATATTCAGGAAAATAGCAAGGCAGTGTTGATCCCAAGAACCAGGAGAGAGCTCAGTTTCCAAAGGAAAGCAAATTTTTAAAAAAATAAATAGCTTTTTATTGAGTGCATGCTTTGTGCCAGGCACATTCACTAACCTTATCACATTTATTCCTCACAGCAGGACCAAAAGGAGTTATTATAAATTATAATGCTTAAATGAATTAATATTTACAAGGCACTTCCAATAATGCTTGCCATATATAAAGTGTTATGTAAGTGTTTGCTAAATAAATAAGGTAAACTTGCTCAAGGTTATGCAGCTAGTATGAGAAAGAGGCAGGATTTGAGCCCAGGTCCAAACCCTTCAGTCCTAGCACAATTCCTACCTCCACCATGGAGCCCAATCTTACTTCCCTTCAAGGACTCCTTGAAGTTCCCTATCCCCCCGAAACTTGCCCTGACCACTCCCTACCTTGATACATACCTTAGTACTCTGTCACAGACTGCTCACCAGATTTAAATTTTTTCCTGCACATTTATTTTATTTCCCAAACCAACCAGCTTGTATACCTCTTCTTAAGGAGTTCACTTGCTTCTTTCCATCCTTCAAAGTGCCTAGCAATTCTTCTGTGTTTTGAATTAAAATCCTGCCCACAGCTCTTCAATGGAATGAGCGATCTTACAAAGTTTTGAGTGAGACAAGCATATGGCAGGTCACAGTGGTCTGGAATCCCTTGGTCTTATGTAGCCCACATTTTCCACTTCTGTTCATCCATTTTCGCAGTTTGGTTTCACACTGACCAATGGCTGAAAGAAAAGACATTCTGGATTTTAACTCATTCTATATAAAGGTTTACCATGTTTTTTTCTTAGATATTTAAAATAATTTTCTCAGCTATTGTCATTGTAAAGCATTTGCTGAAGTATAGTTAATGAGAGAGAGAAAGGATCAGAGACAGAGTCACAATATGGTAGCACCAAATTTCCCATCAAAACATGGTTTTCCATGTTATCTCTTCCCAAGCATATGGGACTGAGTCATAAATAACAGTAATGGAAAATGGCCAAATACACACTGGTGTACTTAAGCTAAGTACATATACAGGTTGTACATATACTAAGTACATATATTAGCTAGTTTTCTGTTGCTTATGACAGAATGCCTGAAACTGGGTAATTTACAAAGAAATGAAATTTATTTATTGCAGTTTTGGAGGCTGGGAAGTTCAAGATCCCGGGACTACATCTGGCTAGGGCCTTCTTCTTGGTGGTGACTCTGTACAACAGAGTCCCATAGCAATACAGGGTATTGCATGGCAAAAATGGCCAGAGCGTTTTCATGTGCTCTCGTTATAAAGCCACCAGTCTACCCCCATGATAACTTATTGAACTATTAACCCATTATTCCATGAGTCGGTTAGTCTGTTCATAAGAACATAGTCCTCACGATCCAGTTACCTCTTAAAGGCCTCACCTTTCAACACTGCCACATTGGGAATCAAACTTCTACATGAGCTTTGGAGGGGACAAACATTCAACCCATAGCAGAGATATAGAGTTATTTTTAAGATCCACTCTTCCTGAAGTGTTTTCTGAGCCTTAAATATACTGTACAGTCATATCTCTAAAGGGTAAGAAATGTTGTACATAAGTTCTGAAAACACTTGCTGAGACAGTAAATGAGTGTGCTGGATTTCCCTGATCAAAGCCCTTCATTCCAATTTGATGCAAGCCACAAATGAAATGACTTGGCTGATTATAAGCCAGTCCCCCATGAACATTTGTTTACATCTGAAAACCACTACACGTAATTGCTGTCTCTGCTCAGGGGAGGCCCAGCTGGGATTACAAGAAGTGTTGCAAGGTTCTACTGAGGTGTGATCACCAGTTGCAGCATGAACCTGGCACTACGTGTCCACACCCTGTCTGCTTTGGCAATCGGATCTATCAGTCTTCTCCTTCACACAACTAAAATTAGCCAAAAAGGCAGAAGTCTTGGAAAGGAGAACATGGAGCTGTAAATAACTTTCAGACCTGGTATGTCGTGGGACCCCAAGTTCACTTTGCTCCTGGGACATAGTCTATGATTACACAGTAGGTACGGTGTTCTTTCTAAAAGCCAGTGATGGCACATTTTTATTGACAGAGGGCAGGGTGGGGTTGAGGATAAGTCAGCATAAAGGGCATGCCATAAACACTGATTTCCCTGAAAGATGAATACTGGAAATTTGCCTTAATCATTTTCATTGGAAGGAAAAAAAATGGATCTATTTGGTTTGAATAATGATGGCAGATAAACACATAACTACTTATTCCCTTTATTATCAAATTTGAATTTAAATAAACCTGTTTAATATCTGTAAACTGAGAATAATAATAGTATCTACCTCAAAAAGGTAGTTATAAGGATTAATGAGTTTAGGACTTTTACAACTTTTAAAACAGTGCATGCACACGGGAAGCCCTATATAAGTGTTTGCCAAATACATACATACATAAATAAAACTCAAGAAGAAAAAAACTATTAAACATATTATTACAATCTTTTTTTCATTTTGTGCAGCTAACATTCCCATTTGAGTGGCTTTATGTAAAATGTAATTTTGTGGTACAATAATCCTTTATATATTTTACACTCACACACGCACACACACATGCACAATTACTTTCTAATTGTAATGCAACCCCCCAAAAAGTTAAATCCTAGCTTGAGAGTCAGTATCATTGCTTCCAGCACTACCAATTTATTGCATATTCTTAGATAAATCATCCATCATCTTACTCTCTCTGATATACATATCTCATCTTTAAAAGGGATATGGGCCTGTCTCACAAATATGCTTAAAAGGATCAAGGAAAGAGGTGGGTCTGTTTGGGTCTGTTGTTGCTTTTCTTGTTGTTCAAACCTTGTCAAATAAAGCCTCTGATTAAGACTTAATAAAGAAAGCCCTTGAACTTGGTCATGTAAGTAACTCTAGTAGCATTTCAAGACGGTGGCCTGGTCGAGGAATAAGGTTCAGATTAATAGGAGAGAAGGGGAGATTTATCTCCTTTATGCAATAAAACTGCTTCCTGGTGAGGCTGCCCCAGCAGAGTGGACTCCCCTTCACTCCCAGGTGAGGATAACATGTGCACTACCTGATCTAAGCTCTTGGTTATGGATGATTAGAAATAATCATATTAACCCCGAGACTGCTCTTGCAGCCAGGCCATCAGCCCTGGTGACAACCCACTCAGAAAGAGGCTTATGAAGACCCAAAGTCCAGGCTATCTTGGGTGGCACTGGCTGTGCAGAATAAGCCTGAGGATGGGAAATGAGGAGACAGCATTGAATCTTTCCCTGTAATCATTCTCTCTAACATCCCATGTCACACCAGAAAATGTAATTTTGCTTCTGTGGGATTCTTTGAGGAAATGCTTCAGGTGTCTTGTGGCATTTACATGGGCAAGAACAACCTGTTATTACTGTATTGAGGTGTGACAACAAAGGCACTTATGACAATGGCAAGGTGGTGTCAAATTCTGCCTCCCACACAGACCTTGGGCAGCTCACTTTCCCTCTCCAGAACTCATTTTCTTCATCAATAATGGTGTAACCTGGTCTGCGAATTATTTTTCTTAACCTACTTTGGCAAAAGTGATCATCCTCTTCTTTGTGCCTCCACTGTATATTGGACACAACTTAACCCCCTCCCTTTCCACTCTGCCTGCTGATGCACTATTACATTAGACCTTGAACTCTTCCATAGCAGGAACTATATCTGACTTATATTTGTATCACTGTCACCTCAAGTGCAGTGAATACTCAAAAATGTTGATGAATGAATGAAGGAAGAAAGGAAAACATGAATATGTGAGTGAGGATTGAACTAGATATCGTCAGAGACCTGTCAACTAAAGGCTGGATCAGTACTTTCTCACCCCAATTTAAACCAAATTCTGTATAGGTTTAAGAATAAACAACGGAGTGATTTAAATCACTTATATTTTGTACATTGCCTTCCCCAATTCTTTGTCTTCTTCATCTTCATCCTATGGGATTTTCTAAGGCAAAGAGAAAAATTTGACATTTGCCTTTCTCCACCAGCCTGTGTCACTGTTTATCCTAAAAAAATACTTTCCAGCTTATTAAAGACAAGCCATGTTTGATACAGTGTTTTCTTCATAAATACAACCCTTTTATACTAACCTACGCCTTTCCCCTGAGATCCACAAAAATGGATTATGTGCCACAACCAACCAATCCAAGCCACAGAATCCCCTCTCTTCCACATCATTAATGGCTGCAATTAGCACATGTGAAGCACGTCAGGAACTTCACTGTCCCCCCACCCCATGTCTGAAGACAGGCGGCCAGCTGTGGAATGCAGTTCTTCTGGGCAGTGTAGCATTCCCCAGATTCCACCTGCAGCTGCAACTCCGGCCAGGTGCTTGAAGGTTCTGATTGCTTGGGTGACAGTTAAATGGAAATATGACTATAATACTGTTTAGATCTTTACATTTTATGTAAGCTCAAAAAAAAAAAAAGCAACTTTTAAAAACGAAGTATGTTTAAGCAGTACATTTTTCAAAGTTGTTGTTTTCCTTCTGGTATTCTGTGAAATTTAAAAGGGCCAACAGTCACAAACAAATAATGCAAGTGCTTCTACTAAAAGGGAAAGAGAGATGGAGATGGAAGGGGAAGAGAAGAAGGGAGATATGGAAGAACTGTTGGTTTGTCTTAATACTGCTTCTATGAAACAATTCCTTTAATGGACTAGAAGGGCAGACCAAAAGAGGAAAGTATGAGGAAAGGCAGTGGAATTTAAATCGATGGCTCATAACAATGTGTAATGAATGACTAAGGCTTAGATCAAAGCCCAAAAGGAAAAGAGCAGTCCAGCCTTGGCTATAAAAGTCAAAAGTCAAAGCACGCATTAAGGGTTGCCTTCTCTAGCTAGCACTGTTCTCTGCAGGGCTCCTTGTCTTCTAAGGAAGCATAAACCACAGCAGCAAATTCTATTCACAAGTGGTCATTCTTAAAGGCGTACTTGTGTACTTCCTTACTGCACAATGGTCCGAGGACTGAACTCCCTGACTGTGCCATTGCAAAATGCAATGGGAAAAAACAAATCTGGTAGCCCTGGGTTTATAGCTTCCAGGAACTCTAGCCAAGGTCAAGTTCCAGATACTTGTTCTTTCCAGATAAAACATTACAAGGGGAAGCATCAGAGTCTCTTCACAGGAGTATGAAAATCTGGTGACCCTTTGGGAAGGTATTGAAAATTCTCCTCCTTTTCTTTCCATTCCTGCTGTTCAGTGTGTTGGGTGCAAGTGGGCTGCATGCTCTGCCCCACTAGCTGGCTGCATGTCAGTAGCAAAGAAAAAAGGTATCACAGAACTGATTACTCATAGTCCCGAGTATGATTTCTCCTGAATCCAAATGTATTTCTTAGCATGCTTCAGTTACTGGATCCTTGCTTAATGTCCTTTTAATACTGCGGGCACCCAGAATTAAAAGGACGTTGAATGTTGCTGATTTTATTTGTTTCGCAGGCCTGACCTGAGTCACTATTCCTATCAGAGCAGTACAACCCACATGCAACCAGTCTCTTTATATTTGAAAGATGTAGAATAAACTATCTAACTTTTGAGATTCCTCAATTCAATCAACAGAGGCAATTCTCTTCACTAAGATGTTTCTTACATCAGCAGGGAATCCAATTCATTTTTCCTTTTGATATTAGGGCACTGCCTACTGAGGGGACTGAAGGGGCAAGTGTTATTTAACTAGGTGACTCCTAGGCTTTTCAAAATAAGTGACTCCTGCTAAGTAGTTGAAGGCTTTGTTTTACAGAAGGTGAGGTCAGTGAAATTAAAATTATACTTAAATCGTCAGGGAACAAGCAGGTTTCCTACCCTGTAATGACCACTGTCTGCCTAAAATGCAATGAGACTACTTTGTTTCAACAAAACTCTCAGCACTTGAAATATCCAAGTGACTCTGTCTTTCAAAAGTAGCCTGTTCACTGTTAGTACTTCACATTTTGGAATTCCTCTTGAGGAAATGTCTTCAGAGTCGGTATCTGAGTCATATAAGAAAAGCACATTCATTCCAGACCCACACCTAGTTGTTGAACAAAAACAGCATTGCCCAGCTTGATTCCCATCCCCCTAGTATTCCTCAGACTTGGCTTCTGGAGACTATCTGCCCTTTCCAGCAATTAAATCCACTCTCAGAACACCATGCTTTTGCACCACTGAGAGTCATAGGAATGGGTTCTGAAAGCAGTTCCCAATGAGGAGGGTCAAAATGTTGGGAGTATCTGAACCCCACTGAAATAAGTGTATAGCCCTAAAAGGGACAGCACTTATTTCTATTTAAATAATAGAATGTTATTTAAATAGTGGGGCGGGGGGCAAGAAAACTTAGTTTAAAGCGGTTTTTAAAAAAATCTAGGCTTCCTCATCTCTAAAGATAACAACGTGGATTAAAAACCCTGACTTCAAAAGGCTGTTGTGTGGGGCCGGCCCGGTGGCGCACTGCTACAGTGCGCCGCTTGGGAGGCGCGGTGGCGCTCCCGTCCAAGGGTTCGGATCCCACATACAGACCGGTTCCCGCTCACTGGCTGAGCGAGGCGCGGGAGCAGCACCGAGGGTTGCGATCCCGTTGCCGGTCCCTGGTCCGGTACGGGGGCAACACTGGGGGTTGTGATCCGTTGCCGGACACGGAAAAAAATAAAAAAAAAAAAAAAAAAAAAAAAGGCTGTTGTGATAAATATGTGGATACATTTTGTAGACCCCAAAGTGCACATTCAAGAGTAGGGTGCGTGTGTATGTAAGTAAATAAATATAAGCTGCGTGCATGTCTACACACTACATAAAACCAGTGCTTTATATTCCTATATTTCAAACTATGAGGAAAACATGAGAAAGAGTTGAAGAGGATAGAGACGAAAGGAATGAACAGTTGAGCTTAGATTAAAAGAGTAGAAAGGTGAGCACAGATTTAAAAGTAGAATGGGATAACTTAAATTTTATTAAAGATTCACAAGGTTAAACGCTCAAATACAAGACCACATTTAAATTCAAGGAAAGAGGAACTCTCAGTGCCTGCTAATTACTCCTATTGACTTAAAATGCTTTACTCTTCTTATACTGGTAGTTCAACACAAAACACATTTAACCAAAGGAAGCTAAATGAATCAACTGAGAAGCTTAATTTTAGTTCACTTAACCAAAATTTTCCTGGATGAATTTATTGTTTTAGAAATGCTTGATGCCCCTCAAGACCTTAATAAAATAGTCAAATACAGAATTTCTCATAGACCCTTGAGTAAGTGATTAGTCTTAATACTTTTCTTTTCCTTTCAAAATTATATACTCAGAGGATTACAATATTATTTCCTCTAGTTAAAGCTGACTCTCAGTTATTGATAGTAAGGAAAATTTTAATTAATAAGACTTAAGCAACTAGAACTCTCAAGTTACTGGAATGTTTCTGTCATTAACTTTTCCTGAAAGAGAAGCAAATAATAACAAAAGCAAGTGAAAGTTGGCCAATTTGGTTAACAAATACTATCAATTTTTCTGAAAGGGAGGGTGTCTTAGTTTCTCATTCAGCCCAGTTTTCTACAATTTTCCTATGATAGTTATATAAGGAAACAGGAAAAGGAAGAAAGGTTTATGCACCATATGCCCATCTCTTTATGATGTGGCCCAGGATAACACTTTACAATCACTTCTTCATATATATTCTGTTCCAGCCATTCTGGATATCTGACATTTTGTTTAATCTTGACAAAAACCATGTGAAAGTTGTAGTATATTTTAATTTTACAGATGACAAATTTGAGGATTAGTGATGATGAGTAACTTGACCAAGGACATGAACTCAAGTCACTTGTCTAAGGTCATATAGTTAGTAGTAGGACTGGTATTTGAATCCAAGTCAGTTTGACACCAAAGTTCATATTCCAAGGATAATCTTTGAATATTGCAAAGTACTCAACCAGTATAGAAATGTTCTATTGCATTCATTAGTGTTTGTGTCCTGAGTGGTCCGTGAAAGTTGCTTGATATATACAAAAATATTTTCAGCAAGGAATAAAATTTAAAAAGCCTTCTATTTCAACTTCAGTTAACTATGGTTTCTTCTAATTCTCAAATTCCAAGTTAAAAGAAAAACTCCCATCAGTTAACAAAATTAAGTTATTCACAGAGTATGTTCTCAGATCTCAATGCAATCATGTCAGAAATCAATAACAAGTCTCTCAAAACCTGAGAGTTAGGAAGAAATTTTAATGTCCTTAAAGAATGAGAGATATCAGCAAAAATGGCAGAGTGGGGACCTCTGAAATTTCCTTCCTAAAAGCAATGAAAAAAACTGACAACATTTTCCAAAATCAGCTTTTTCAGAACTCTGGATTGCTAAAAGCCTTTAGCTCATTTCCGGAGTTGTGGAAAAAGACATACTATGTGAATAAAAACAAAAAGAGAACTGAAGTGGCTATACTAATATTACACAAAATTACCTTTAAGACAAAAATTGTTACTGAAGAAAAAAAGAGGGACATTTTATAATGATAAATGGGTCAGTCCCTCAAGAACACATGACAATTACAGGCACTCAACAACAGAGCCCCCAAATACATAAAACAAAACTGACACAATTGAAGGGAGAAATAGACAGTTCAATAATAACAGTTGGGGGCTTCCATACCTCACTTGCAATAATGGATAGAACCACTAATTTAGATCAATAGAACAATAGTGGATAGATCGACAATGAAACAGAAGACTTGAATAACATTGTAAACCAACTAGACTTAACAGACACTATGAAGTATGCCACCAAACAACAGCAGAACACACATTCTTCTCAAGCACATATGGAATATTCTCCAAGACTGACCCTATGCTAGAGTATGAAACAAGGCTTGATAAATTATTGAGAAAACGACAAATATGAGGGTACTTCAAAAAGTTTGTGGAAAAATAGAATTAAAACATGCATCTTTCCATGAACTTTTTGAAGACCCTCTCGTACATAAAAATTAAATAACATACTCATAAACAACGGGTCAAAGAAGAAATCACAAGAGAAAGTACTCTGAGACGAATGTAAACAAAAGCAAAACAAACAAAAAACTAATGGAATGCAGCAAAAGCTGAGCTTAGAGGGAAATTGACAGCTATAAACACAAAGGTTAGGTTACTTATTTTAGGTTTGTCTTGGGTATAAAAAAGAGAGAGCTAAAATAAATAATCTAACCTTTCAACTTAAGAAACTAGAAAAAAAGAGCAAACTAAACCTAATTCACACAGAAGGAATAAATATTAAAAATTAGAGCAGAAATTAATAAAATGGAGAATAGAAAAATAATAGGGAAAACCAACAAAACCAAAAATTAATTCTTTGCAATGACAAAAAAATATTAGCAAACCTTCAGCTAGACTGTCCAAAAAAAAAAACAGAGAGAGAAAAGGCTCACATTACTAAAATCAGCATTAAAAAAGAAATATTACTAGCAACCTTACAGAAATAAAAACGATTATAAGGGGATACTATATGCAATTGTATGCCAACAATTTAGATAACATTGATGAAATGGACAAATTACTAGTGGAAACAAACTACAGAAACTGACTCAAGAAGAAATAGAGAATCTGAATACACCTATTATAAGTAAATAGATTGAATTGGTAATAAAAAAAAAATCCACAAAGAAAAGTCCAACCACAAATGGCTTCACTGGTAAAATCTCCCAAATGTTTAAAGAATTAAAATCACTTTTCCAAAAGTGGTAGACTAATCAGAACGAAACTATGCTATCTACCCTAAGCAGATAATTATGCAGTATATGTATGTATTGAAGCAACATACTGTATCCCACAAATATGTACAAGTAAATGTTAAAATATTTAGAATTAAAAAAGCGAATTAAAACCAATCCTTTACTTGGGCCGGCCCGGTGGCGCACTGGAGAGTGCACCGCCTGGGAGCGTGGCAGTGCTCCCGCCGAGGGTTTGGATCCCATGGGGAGACCGGTTCCCGCTCACTGGTTGAGCGCAGTGCGGGCTCGACACCGAGGGTTGCGATCCCGTTACCAGTCAAAAAAAAAAAAAAAAAAAAAAAACCAATCCTTTACCAACTTTTCCAAAAACTCAAAAAAGAGGATATACTTCTCAGTTCGTTCAGTGAAGCCAGTTATTACCCTGATAACAAAGCCAGACAAAGGCATCACAAGAAAATAAACTATAGACCAAAATCTTCCATTAATATAGATGCAAAAGTCCTCAACAAAATATTAGCAAACAGAATCCAGCAGCATATAAAAAGTGTTCTACACTATGACTAAGTAGGATTTACACCAGCAATGCAAGTTGCTTCAACATACATGAATCAATGTAATATATCATATTAATAGAATGAAGGAAAAAATGATGTGACCATCTCAATATATACAGAAAAAGTATTTGACAAAATCCAGTATCCTTTCATATAAAAACACAGAACAAACTAGGAATATCAAGAAACCTTAGCAAGCTGATAAAGAGCATCTGTGATAAACCCACAGTTAACATCATATTTAATGGTGAAACACTTAAAGCTTCCCCCCTAAAATCAAGAACAAGATAAGGATGTCTCCTCTCACCACTTCTATTCAACGTTGTATTAGAAGTTCCAGTCATGGGCCGGCCCGGTGGCACACTGGAGAGTGCACCACTTGGAAGCGCGGCGGTGCTCCCGCCGAGGGTTCGGATCCCATGTGGAGACCGGTTCCCACTCACTGGCTGAGCGTGGTGCGGGCGCGACACCGAGGGTTGCGATTCCGTTACCGGTCAGTAAAAAAGACAAAACGGGAAAAAAAAAAAAAAAAAGAAGTTCCAGTCAGATTAATTAGGCAAGAAAATGACATAAAATGTATGCAGACTGGAAAGAAAGAAGTAAAATTATCTTTGTTTGCAGATGTCACAATCTTGTATGAGAAAACACTATGGAATTTCAAGAAAACTATTAGAACTCACAAGTAAGCTTAGCAAATTTGTAGGATACAAGAATTACATGCAAAAATCAATTGTAATGTTGAGCATTTTTTCATATGTCTGTTGGCCATTTGTATATCTTCCTTTGAGAAATGCCTGTTCAGCTCGTTTGCCCATTTTTTAATTGGGTTATTTGCTTTTTTGCAGTAAAGTTGTTTGAGTTCCTTGTATATTCTGGATATTAATCATTTGTCAGATGTATATTTTGCAAATATTTTCTCCCACTCTGTTGGTTGTCTTTTCACTCTGTTGATTGTTCTTTTGCTGTGCAGAAGCTTTCTAGTTTGATATAATCCCATTTGTTTATTTTTCCTTTAGTTGCCTGTGCTTTTGGGGCCGTATTCATGAAGTCTGTGCCCACTCTTACTTCCTGGAGTGTTTCTCCTGTGTATTCTTAAGTTTTATTGTTTCAGGCATCTGGGAAATGCAAATCAAAACCATTTTGAGATAACATCTCACTCCAGTCAGGATGGCTAATATCCAAAAGACTGAGAATTATAAGTGCTGGCGAGGTTGTGGAGAAAAAGGAACACTCATACACTGTTGGTGGGACTGCAAAATGGTGCAGCCTTTATGGAAAATAGTTTGGAGATTCCTCAAACAATTAGAGATAGATTTACTATATGACCCAGCTATCCCACTGCTGGGAATATACCCAGAGGAATGGAAATCATCATGCCAAAGGGATACCTGGACTCCCATGTTTATTGCAGCACTATTTACAATAGCCAAGAGTTGGAACCAGCCCAAATGTCCATCATCAGATGAGTGGATAAGGAAACTGTGGTATATCTACACAATGGAATTCTACTCTGCTATAAAAAAGAATGAAATACTACCATTTGCAACAACATGGATGGACTTAGAGAAAATTATATTAAGTGAAACAAGCCAGGCACAGAAAGAGAAATACCACATGTTCTCACTTATTTCTGGGAGCTATAAATAAATAAATAAATACATACACACACACACACACAAATAAATAAATAAATAAATAACACAAAAACAAAGGGTGGAGGGGGAAAAAGACAGAGCAATCACAGCAATTTCTTGAACTTGTTAAGACAAATGAACAGATATGATGTGGGGGGGAGGGGAGGGGGAGAAGAGTAATGGGTAAAGGGTCATGAAAATCAACTACAATGTATATTGAGAAGTGAAAATTTAAAAAAATCAATTGTAATATTCAGTGAATCAACTTTCGGCATTATCTTGACATATTTCTTATAAAATGTATCATCACATTCTGTTTTCAAAATCTGTTTATATGTTACTTCTGAAGGGTAGAGACTAAAAGTTATTCAGTATGTATATCCAATATCAAGATAGGGCATGGTACTTATTCGACATGTATAGTCATGTATCGCTTAACAATGGGGATAGTTCTGAGAAACGACTCATTAGGTAATTTCATCAGTGTGAACATCATAAATTGTACTTACACAAACTGAGATGGCATAGCCTACTACACACCTAGGCTATGTGGTATAGCCTATTGCTCTGACCACCGTCGTATATACCTTCCATTATTGACCAAAACGTCATTATGCGACACATGACTTTCTGTGTGGGGGTGTGTGTATACAAGGGTACTTCAAAAAGTTCATGGAAAAATGGAATTGAAAGATAATACAAATCTTTCCATGAACTTTTTGAAGTACCCTCATATATATGGGTACACACACACACACACACACACACACATACACATAAATATATATGTGTGTATATAATATGGCATGAAGAAAAACTTCTCCTTTGGTGTCACTTAAATAAATAAAAATTTATTGGGAAAAATAATTAATTGTACTTTTATACACTGTCAATGAACAATATAAAAATAATATCAAAAAACAATTGCATTGAAAATAGAATCAAAATAATAAAATACTAATTTTAACAAAAGAAGCTCAAAACTTATATCCTGAAAATTAAAAAAAAAAATATTTGAAGGGTACTAAAAAAAAGACCTAAATAAGTGGAAAGACATCATACGTTTATGAATTTGAAGACTTAATATGGTTAAATGGTAATACTCCCCAAATTCATCTATAGATTCAATGCAGTTCTTATCAAAATCCCAACTTCCTTTTATGCAGAAATTGACTTTATTCTAAAATTCATATGGAAATGTAAGAATCACAGAAAAGACAAATTAATCCTGAAAAGTAAGAACAAAGTTGGAGGCTGCACACCTCCCTATTTCTGAAGTGAGTACATAGCTACAGTGATCAAGGATGTGGTATTGGAAAGAAAAAAAAATAGATTTATAAAATTAATGGTATAAAATTGAGTGTTCAGAAATAAATTTATACACTTATGGTAAATTGATTTTTGGCATGGATGGTAAGACAATTGAATGGGGTAATGAATAAGCTTTTCAAGAAGTCTTGCTTGGACAGCTGGCTATCCACACCCAAACGAATGAAGTTGGACCCTTACTTCTCATGAAATACAAAAATTAACACAAAACAAAAAATGAATTAAAGATCTAAAGTTATACAATTAAGAGCTAAAGTTATACAATTCTTAGAAGAAAACATAGCTGTAAATCTTTGTAATATTGTGTTGGACAGGGATTCTTAGATATAACGCCTAAAGCATAAGCACCCCCCTTCCCCCCAAAATAGCAAAATTTTACTTCAAAATACAACTTTTTGTGCTTCAAAGGACAGTGCATGAAAGTAAAAAGACAATCCACAAAATGGAAGAAAATATTTGCAAATCATATATCTAAATAAGGGTCTTATACCTACAGTATATAAAAAACTAATACAACTCAACAATAAAAAGACAAATAATTCAATTAAAAATCTGGCAATGGATTTATAAAGCCATTTCTGCAAAGAAGATATACAAATGGCCATAAAATGATGTTCAACATTATTAGCCATAAGGAAAATGCAAACCAGAACTGCGATACCACTTCACAGTCATTAGGATGGGTATAATAAAAATGACAGACAATAGCAAGCATCTGTTAGAATGTAGAGAAATTGGAACACTCATACACTGCTAGTGGGAATGTAAAGTGGTGCAGTTGCTCTGGAAAAGTTTGGCAGTCCGTGAAAAACTTAAACATAGAGTTACTATATGACACAACAATTCTACTAAGTATTTAGCATATATCCAAAAGAAAGAAAAACATATCCACACAGACATTCATAGCAGCATTATTCATATTATCAAAAAAGTGGAAATAACCCAAATGACCTTCAACTGATAATGGATAAACAAAATGTGGAATATTCATACAATGGAATATTATACAGCTGTAAAAATGAATGAAGTACTGATATATGCTACATGGATTAACCTTGATGACGTTATGATAAGTGAAAGAATTAGATGCAAAAGGCAACTTTTTGTATAATATCTTTATATGAAATGTCAATAAGGAACAAAATCCATGGAGACAGAGAGTAGTGGTTGCCAGGGGATGAAAGGGGAGGAGAATGTTGTGTTAATGCATATGGGGTTTCTTTCTGAGGTGATGAATATGTTCTGGAATAACACAGTGGTGGTGATTGCAGAACCTCATTAACATGCTAAAAACCACTGAAGCATACACTTTAAAATGGTGAATTTTTTTTTGTATGTGAATTATATCTCAATAAATAAAAGAAACTAAAAAATGAGTCAACAAAGAAATCTTACTGCTAATTAGAAAAAATATACAGACTGAACCATAATGGAATAAATTACAACTTGTGAGATGCAATTAAAGCAATATTTAAAGAAAAGGTTTAATTTTAAATGGAAATATTAGGGAAGAAATTGTAATTAGTAAACAAGACAACAGAGTTTATCTAAAGAAGGCAGAAGAAAGGAAATGATAAAGAGTAACAATCAATGAAATCATAATAAAAAAAATAGAATGGACCATCAAAACCAAAAGCTGATCATCTGAAAAGACTAATAAAATGTATAAAACTCCGGAAAAATTAATACAAAAAAAGAGAGAGAAGGCACACATAGACAATATTGAAAATGAAGGGGGTATAGTATGGAATAATAAGAATAAAAACAATACAGATTACTATGAACAACTTTATGCCACTGGAACTGGAAACATACATGAAATCGACAATTTCATTAAAAATATACATGGTCAAAACAGATTTAAGAAGAAAGTGTTTGAAACAGAGAGCCTTATAACTGTGAATGCTATTGAATTAGATATTAAGTATTTAAAGACAAAGGAGGATAGTGATAGAGAGCACACAAATCTTGGATGATCGTATGGGGAAGTTCCACAAAACCTTCAAAGAACAGATGCCTTATCTTATGCAAATTGTCCTAGAATGCATACAGACACACATATACATATAAAATAGGGTTAACATAACCTCTATACTGAAAAGAAACAGACTATTCAAGAAAGGTATGCTCTTGACTACTCAGCATTTTCAAAGCCATGTATATATCTAAACTTAAGAAGGTTTTACATATATGTGCAAAGGCACTCATGTACAAGGATGTTTATTAGAGTGCTGTTTGAATTAGTGAAAATTGAGAAACGTCCTTACTGTTTCATAGTAAAGAAACAAATAAAAAATTGGTATGTTCATACAATTCAGTACTGTAAAGCAGTTGAAAATGACAGACTAATAACTATGTTTGTTGATATGGACTAGCTCACCAAATTTTCTTGAGTGGCAAAAGCAAGTTATAAAAAGATAGGAACAGTATAATACCTTTTAAATAGGGTTTCAAAGTGTATCAAGTGATACTACATACTTTTGTTGGATATACATATGTAGTGATGGTTATATAAAAACAGGGACTAGAAGGACCTCAAACACCTGGATAATTTTACAAATAAAGTGGATACTTTTTTTTTTTTTTTTTTTTTTTTTTTTTTTTTTTTTTTTT
>NW_007727198.1:218217-258898 GCF_000696425.1 Galeopterus variegatus | reverse complement strand
GGATCGCAACCCTCAGTGTTGCCCCCGTACCGGACCAGGGACCGGCAACGGGATCGCAACCCTCGGTGTTGCTCCCGCGCCTCGCTCAGCCAGTGAGTGGGAACCGGTCTGTATGTGGGATCCGAACCCTCGGGCGGGAGCGCCGCCACGCTTCCCAAGCGGCACACTATCCAGTGCACCACCGGGCCGGCCCTAAAGTGGATACTTAACAAATTAAGATAAATACTTGTTGGAATAATATAACAGTTAAAATACATGAGGGTACTTCAAAATGTTCATGGTAAAAATAAAAATACAAACTTTACTTTTCAACATGAGCTCCATCAAGTTCAAGATACTTTTGTAAGTGATGATACCAGCTATTTAGTCCATCCCTGAAGAACTGAGGGTCCTGGGAATTTAACCAGGTCAATGCAGTCTTTTTTAAAATTTATTTACTGAAGAAAAAGGGGGCCCTTTAGAGATTTCTTAAGATTAGGAAACAAAAAGAAGTCAGAAAGAGCCATATTAGGACTATAAGGCCTCATGATTTCCAATCAAAACCCACAAAATTGTCCTTGTTTGATAAGAGGAGTGAGCAGGAGCATTACTGTGGTGAAGAAGAACTCTCTGGTGAAGCTTTCCCAGGCATTCTTTTGCTAAAGTTTTGGCTGATTTTCTCAAAATATGCTCATAATAAGGAGATATTAGCATTCTTTGGCCCTCCAGAAAATGAGCAAGCAAAATGCCTTAAGTATTCCAAGAAACTGTTACCATGACCTTTGCTCTTGACCAGTCCCCATTTGCTTTAACTAGACCACTTCCACCTCTTGGTAGCCCTGGCTTTGATTGTGCTTTGCCTTCAGGATCATGCTGGTAATGCCATGTTTTATCTCCTCTTGCAATTCTTCAAAGAAATGCTTCAGGATTTTGATCCCACTTGTTTAAAATTTTCATTGAAATCTCTGCTCTTGTCTGCAGCTGATCTGGGTGCAACAGTTTTGGCATCCATTGAGCAGAAATTTTGTTCAACTGTAATTTTTCAGTCAGAATTGTGAAAGATGAACCAACTGAGATTTCTATGATGTTTGCTACTGTTTCTGCTGTTAATCATTGGTCCTCTTCAATTAGGGCACAAACAAGATTAATTTTTCCTCACAAATTGTTATGGATGGTCTGTTACTGCAGGCTTCATCTTCAACATCATCTCATCCCTTTTAAAAATGAGTTATCCATTTGTAAACTGCTGATTTTTCAGGGTCATTGTCCCCATAAATTTTTTATAAGGCATCAATAATTTCACTTTCATTCCACCCAAGCTTCCCTATAAATTTGATGTTTGTTCTTCAATTTTAGCAGAATTCATGTTGCTCTGAGGGGACTCTTTTCAAACTGATGTCTTATCCTTCTTAGTGCCTCAAACTAGATTCTGTTCAGACATGTCTTAAAAAGTTAGTACAAATTAATTCTGGTACAAAAAAAATTGAAATCCATGTATATGTTTTTCATAATACATATTTTCCATGAACTTTTTGAAGACCCCCTCATACTCTGTCAATATAGATCTCAAAAACATAATGTAAAGTGAAAGAACAGTTGCAAAATAATACATGCATTATGATTTTCTTTATATAAAGATCAAATACACACAAAAATCTACGAAGTATTATGAATATATACATGTAAACTAGCAATGTAATAATATGCATTATAGTTACACATACCAAACTCTAGAGAAAAAGGGGAAGGGGAAAGCTGAAGAGCATAACTTTAATTGCTGCAGTAATAAGGAAAAGAGTTGGGAAGCAAATATGGCAAAATGATAACTCCTGTTAAGTGTAGATAATGGATACATGGGTGGTTATATTATTATCTGTATTTCTGTGTGCTTGAAATATTTCACAGGCCG
The DNA here is from genome assembly GCF_000696425.1 of Galeopterus variegatus. Taxonomy (NCBI): domain Eukaryota; kingdom Metazoa; phylum Chordata; class Mammalia; order Dermoptera; family Cynocephalidae; genus Galeopterus; species Galeopterus variegatus. The sequence goes on along the minus strand of NW_007727198.1, from coordinate 257,010 downwards.
GCCTGGTGGCGCACTGGAGAGTGCGCCGCTTGGGAGCGCGGCGGCGCTCCTGCCAAGGGTTCTGATCCCATGTGGAGACCGGTTCCCGCTCACTGGCTGAGCGCGGTGCGGGCGCAACACCGAGGGTTGCGATCCCGTTACCGGTCAGTAAAAAAGACAAAAAGGAAAAAAAAAAAAGAAATATTTCACAATAAACTAAACAAAATAAAACTGAAAATCCTATTCATCAGAATGTACATTTCTCAAATTTCAAGTAAGTTTATATTTAAATCAAGATTAAAAACCTAATCCTTTGATTGTTAAAATGTACAACTAATTCAAAAAAGTTGTTGAAGTCAACCTGTATCAGCTTCCTATTGCCACCATAACAAATTGACACAAATTTAATGGCTTAAAACAACACAAATTTATTTTACTGAAATTCTGCATGTCATAAGTCTGAAATACAATTAAGGTATCCACAGGACTGGTTTCTTCTCGAGGCTCTAAGGGAGAATCAATTTCCTACCTTTTTCAGCTTCCAGAGGTCCACCTGCATTTCCTGGACACCTCTTCCTTCATCTTCAAAACCAGTAGGGTGACTTGGAATTTCTCTCTCTCTCTCTCCCCCTCCTTCTGTAGTCACATTGCCTTTCCTCTTATAAGCACTCCTATAGTTGGGCCTACCTGGATAATCCAAGATAATTTCTCCATCTCAAAACCCTTAACTTAATCACATCTTCAAAGTGTTTTTTGCCATATAAGGTAACATGTTCACAGGTTTTGAGGATTAGAACGTGGAGATATTTGGGAGTGGGGTACTTATTCTCTCTACTACAGATCCTCTTCTTTTTAGGCTTAAAACAGTAATAATCAAAGACAATAAATAAAAAGCAATTGGAAATGATTTGTGCATCACATAATTGCTCCCTGTTGTTCTTCCAATGATGGTGCTGAAGAGCAAAGAACAGGTAGGCAAGGATTGAGAGGAGACATTATGTATCAGCAGAAGTCAAAATGGAAACCTAAGAAATCAGCTCATTAACCAAGCAAGGACCATGCTGAATTGGCTGAGTATTCCTATTTTTCCTTCTGAAGGAAAATATTCAAATAACCCTTTAAAGTAAAAAGAAAAAAAAAAAAAAAAAAAAAAAAAAAAAAAATCAAACCAGAAAAAAGAATAACCTATTCATGTATTTTAAAGCAAAAATAGCTACTTCTCTTGGGCCAAATGGAAATAATTATTTGGAAAGCCATAGCTGAGTCATTACCTACAGTCACATTTCTTGATGCAAAGATAAGAATAGTGATTACTAATAATAATAATAGCAGCAGCAGTAGTAGTAGTGGTAATGGTAGTAACCAGCATTTATTGAGTTATTATGTGCTAGGTATGTTGCTAAAAGATTTTCATTAGATAATTTATTTATTTCTCACAATAACCCAATGAAGTAATTATTAAGACCCTCCTTTCAAAGAGGAGAAAAATACATCTTCAATAAACGAAGTGACTTATTCATGACTAATAAAGTGACTTGCCACATAAACTAGTCAGTGGCAGAACTGGGTCAAGAACCCAGGCAGTCAACCCTAGAGCCTGCACTGGGGATACAATTCTGAGCCCACACTGACATGGCCCTGCTCTCATGGGACACAAACTGGAAAATGTTCAGGGAAGGAAGTGTACCAGTATCGGAGATTGTGTATAAGGGGAACTTGCCATCCTGGGCTTTTGTGCCCCACAGGGATTTCACTAGTCTCCTGATGAGCTCCTGCACTCTCTCACAAATGCTCCTCTCAATATTTAGCTCTGTTTGTTGTTCTGGTCCTTTTCCGTGAGAGGGACGTGCCCTGGGCACCTCTAGTCCATCATCCTGCCCCAATCTTCCTAATTTATGTTTTCAAATTATCTGTGTTGGCAGCTGTCTGAAGAATGGATTGAGGGTGTGTGATCCCCTAGTCTAGGGGATCAAGAAAGACTTCACTGAGTTAAAATCTGAAGGGTGAACAAATGTTAAATAAGCAGATGTGGTGTGAGGCCAGGACTTGTTTGGGGAGAGCATTCCAAAAAGAGGGATTAGCCTATGCAAAGGACAAAGCCCTCCGGCTAGAGCACATTTCAGGAACACAAAGATGGTTGTTGTGGCTGAAATATAGTCAACATAGGGAAGCATGACACACACTAAAATCAGAGAGGTGAGCAGAGTTCAGCTCTTGTAAGTTTGTACAGCCGTTGTAAGGCATCAGAGGTGGTTATGAAGCAGTAGTGATCGTGTTCCCACCCTCAAGGGACATTTGGCAATGTCTAGAAATAATTTTGGTGTCACAACTGGGGGTGGGCTACTACTGGCTAGTGAGTAGAGGCCAAGGATACTTCTAAACATTTTACAGTACACAGGACAGCCCTTACAACAAAGAATTTTTGGCCCAAAATATCAATAGTGCTGAGTAGTGAGAAACCCTGTTCTAAGGGTAATGGGAAACTTTTGAAAGATTTTAAGCAGGTGAGTGGTCAAATCTTACATATATTTTAGCACTGATATCTTATATCTTTTGTGTCTGATGTTGATGTGGAGAACTGATGGAGAGACTTTTGTAGAAATCCAGGCCAAAAATGATTATGGAATTGCCTAGGGTTGGGGCTGTGGTAGCAGAGAAAAATGAAAGGATTCAAGTTCTACGTTAAAAGTAGAGAATAGAGGACTTGTTGAAGGATTGGATGGGGTGGTGGTAAAGGAAGGAGAGGAATCAATGGTGATACTCACATTTCTGGGTTTAGCTGATGTGGATAGATGGAGGTACCAATGAGGGTACTGTGGATTGAATGTCCTTCAAACTCGAACTCTTCAAAGCTTAATCCCCATTATAACTGTTGGGGGTGGGAAATCCTATTAGGATAATTGAAAGGTGGGGCCTTGAAGAAGTGATTACATTATGAGGAACATGCCATGGTGAATGGACTAATTCATTTGATAGTTTAATGGCTTTAAAAGGAGAGCATGTGAGAAGCTCTCCCTCTCTCTCTGCTCAGCCATCTGTCATGTGACACTCTGGGTTGCTGTCACCACCCACCAACAAGACCCTCATGAGATGTGCTCCCTGAACTTGGACTTTCCAGCCTCTGAAGCCATAAGCAGTAAATATTGTTCCTTCACAAAACACCTAATTTAATTGTCTGCCTATAACTCTAGGGCTCAATTCCACTGCACTTTAAAGGAATGGTGGGGTGTATCTGATGCACCATTTGCCAAGACAAAGCTGTCTATTACCCCAGACTTCACTACATTAAATGATTCATCAATCTGTCCACTTCTCTCCACTTCTACTGCCATCATGCTAGTGCAAACCAAAGGCCCAAATAAATAAAATCAGAAATGCAAACTTACATATTACAACTGATACCTCCAAAACACAAAGGAACATTAGAGACTATTATGAACAACAACATACCCATAAATTTGAAAACTTAGGGGAAATGGATAAATTCCTTAACACATATGACTTACCAAAACTAAACCAAGAAGAAATAGAAAACCTGAATAGACAAATAACAAGTAATGAGATTGAATCAGTAATAAAAAGTCTCCCAACAATGAAAAGCCCAGGACAAGATGGCTTTACTGCTGATTTCTACCAAATATTTAAAGAAGAACTAATACCTATACTTCTTAAAGTATTTAAAAAAAATTGAAGTGGACAGAATTCTTCTAAAGTCATACTACAAGGCCAGCGTTACCCTGACTCCAAAACAAGGCAAAACACAGCAAAAGCAGAAAACTATTTGCCAATATCCCTCTTGAACAAAGATGCAAAAATCCCCAATAAAATACTAACAAATTGAATCCAACAGCACATCAAAAAATTATACATCATGGGCCGGCCCAGTGGCGCACTGGATAGTGCGCCGCTTGGGAAGCGCGGCAGCGCTCCCGCCCGAGGGTTCAGATCCCACATACAGACCGGTTCCCGCTCACTGGCTGAGCGAGGCGCGGGAGCAGCGCCGAGGGTTGCGATCCATTGCCGGACACGGAAAAAGACAAAAAAAAAAAAAAATTATACATCATGATCAAGTGGATTTATCCCAGGGATGCAACAATGGTTCAACGTATGCAAGTCAATAAACATAATACATCTCATCAACACAATGAAAGAAAAAAACACACATGATCATCTTTATAGATGCAGAAAAAGCATTTGGTAAAATTCAACATCCCTTCATGATAAAAACTCTCAACAAATCCATATAGAAGGAAACTATCTTAATACAATAAAGGCAATACATGACAAACCCACAGCTAACATCATACTGAATGGGTAAAAGTTAAAAGCTTTTCTCCTAAGAACTGGAACAAGACAAGGATGCCCACTCTCATCACTTTTATTTAACAGAGTACTGTAAGTTCTAGCCAGAGCAATTAGGCAAGAGAAAGAAATAAAGGGCATCCAAATTGGAAAGGAGGAAGTTAAATTGTACCTGTTTGCAGATGGCATGATTTTATATGTAGAGAAACCTAAAGAATCTACCAAAAAACTCCTAGATCTAATAAACAAATTCAGTAAAGTTGCAGGATACAAAATCAACATACAGAAACCAGTAGCATGTCTATACACCAGCAACAAACTAGTAGAAAAAGATATCAAGAAAGCAAGCTCATTTACAATAGCAACAACAAAAATGTAAAGTACCTAGGAATAAATTTAACCAAGGAGATGAAAAACCTCTACAAGGAAAACTATGAAACACTGATTAAATAAATTTAAAAAGATACCAAAAATGAAAAGACATTCCATGCTCAAAAATTGGAAGAATCAGCATCATTAAAATGACAATATTACCCTAACTGGTCTACAGATTCAATGCAATCGCCATCAAACTACCAAAGCTATACTTCACAGAAATAGAAAAAACAATCCTACAGTTTATATGGAACAAGAGACCCTGAACAGCCACAGCAAAAAGAACAAAGTGGGGGACATCACACTCCCTGACTTCAAAATCTACTACAAAGCTACAATAATCAAATCAACATGGTACTTGTACAAAAACAGACACATAGACCAATGGAGCAGAATAGAGAATTGGGAAATAAATCCACGTACCTACAGTCAACTGAGTTTTGGCAAGGAGACAAGAACATACATTGGAGAAAGGACAGTCTCTTCAATAAATGGTGCTGGGAAACTTGGAGGTCCATTTGCAGAAGAATGAAACTGGACCCCATCTCTTATCATTTACCAAGATCAACTCAAAATAGAGTAAAGTCTTAAATGTAATACCCGATCTTTAAAACTTCTGGATGAAAACACAGCAGAAACACTTCAGGACAAAGGATTTGGCAAAAAATCCTTTGAATAAGAATGAATAAGACCCCAAAAGCACAAGCAACAAAAGAAAAAATAAATAAATGGGATTTTATCAAACTAAAAAGCTTCTGCACAGCAAAGAAAACAATCAACAGAGTGAAAAGACAACCTTCAGAATGGGAGAAAATATTTTCACACTATGCACCTGACAAGGGATTAATACTCAGAATATACAAAGAACTCAAATAGGTCAATAGTAAAACAAACAAAAAACAACCACCACCACAACAAAAACAATCTGATTTAAAAAATGGGCAAATGAGTTGAATAGACATTTCTCAAAAGAAGACATACAAATGGCCAACAGGTATATGAGAAAATGCTAAACATCACTAATCATCAGAGAAATGTAAATCAAAACCACAGTGAGATATCATCTCACCCCAGTTAGACTGGCTACTATCAAAAATACAGAAAATAACACATGCTGGTGATGACGGGAAGAAAGGGGAACTCTAGTAAATTGTTGGTGGGAATATAAATTAGTACAGCCATTATGGAAAATAGATTGGAGGTTTCTCATAAAGCTACAGATAGAACTACTATATGACCCAGCAGTCCCACTGCTGGGTATGAATCCAAAGGAAAGGCTATAATCAAGTTGAAGGGACACCTGCACTCCCACGTTTATTGTGGCTCTATTCGTAACAACTGAGATTTGGAACCATTCTAAATGTCCATCAACAGATGGCTGGATAAAGAAAATGTGGTGTATATACACAATGGAATATTACTCACCCATAAAAAATAATAAAATTCTACCATTTGCAGCAGCATGGGTGAGCTTAGAGAAAATTATGTTAAATAAGCCAGGTACAGAAAGAGAAATACCACATGTTTTCACTCATATATGGAAGATAAGAAAGTTGATCTCACAGACGTAAAGAGTAGAATACTGGTTACTAGAGATTGGTGAGGGGAGATGGTAGGAGGGATGGGAAGAGGATGGTCAGTGGATACAATATTGAAGAGAGAGAAGAAGAAGAAGAAGATCTAGTGCTCTTTAGCAATATAGGGAGGCTACAATCAACAACGAATCAGCGTATAACTTCAAGTAGCTCCTTGAGGAGATATTGAATGTTCCCAACACAAAGAGATGACAAATGTTGGAGGTGATGGATATACTAAGTCCCTGATATGATCATTGCACACTGTATAAATGTACCTGAATATCACGTTGTGCTCCATAAATATATACAATTATCATGAGTCAATTAAGAAAAAAAATAAATTAAAACTTTAAAAAAACCTATAAATTAGAGGTCACTATGTATGTCCTTAAACATCTTCCAGAAATTTCTCACAGCACTTACAGAAAAATCAAAATCCTCACCAAGGCTTTACACGGTGAACATGTTGCCTGCGTCTCCACCATCTCATGTCCTCTGCCGTACTCACCACTTTCCAGACTCAGTATCCTTCTATATGGGTCAATTTTATTCTTGCCTCAGGGTGTTGGCACTTTCTGTTACCCCCTGCTTGGGCTGCTATTTCTCCATATATTCGTATAGCTGTCGCCTTTCCACCTTTCAGGTCTTAGTTTGAATGGCACCTCCTGAGAGAGGGCCATCTCTGAGTCCAATTATTAGCTGTGCAGCATTGGGTAAGGAGCTTAACTTTTCTAAGCCTCAGTATACTCATCAGTGCAATGAAGGTAAAGGGAGCTCTTATCAAAAAGGACAGAAATCTTAACAAATAGTTCTGAGAAAACGGGTTAGCCATTTGGAAGAAGATAAAACTAGATCTAAATTTTATACTGTGCATAAGGATAAATTCTATATGGATCAGATAACTAAATGTAAAAAACGGAGGCAAACAAGTCCTAAAAGAAAACATGGATGAATTCCTCTTTAACCTGCATGTAGGGAATAACTTTCTAAGTATGCCTCAAAGTACAGAGGCAATAAAAGAAAAGACTGATAATCTAAAGAAAAAATTGTTTTTAATTTGAAATTTTTAAAATTTATTTTTATTTGCATATTCATTGTTTCAAATCATACTTATTCTTTATGACTCTTATCCAACCTATCCCCTTCCTTCTCCCCCTCCCCCTCTAATAACCATAGATTTGTTCTCTCCATCTGATAGGTTAACAGTTCCTCAGTTGGTTTGTTGCCTAGATGATCTGTCCAGTACTGAGACAGCTGTGATCAAGTCCTCCACTATTATCATAAATCAGATGCTTCTTCTATTACTCTGGGGTGTGCTTTGTGCAGAGATAGCACCTCTTTTTTTTTTTTTTGGCCTCCGCTGGTGCCTCTTCTTGTGTTGATGATGAGTATGGTATGCCATCTGCGTGGTGGCTGTGACTGCCATTATAGAGACTAGCCACCTTTGACTGTCCAGTACTGAGAGAGGTGTGTTCAGGTCCCCCACTATTATCGTATAACAGATGCTCCTTCTATTTCTCTGGATAGTGCTTTGTGGAGACAGAAGACCTTTTTTTTTTTTTTGGTCTCCGCTGGTGCCTCTTCTTGTGTTGATGATGAGTATGGTATGCCATCTGCGTGGTGGCTGTGACTGCCATTATAGAGACTAGCCACCTTTGACTACATTTAAAAAAAAACACATGCATGTAAAAAAAATAACACCATAAACAAGATTTAAAAAAAAAAAAAAACGATTTGTGGAAAATATTTGCAAATAAAGGGCTGATTTTTCCAACATACAAAAAACTCTTAAAAATTGAGAGAAAAGACCAAAACCTAATAGAAAAATGGGCAAATGACATGGAGAAACAATTCATAACAAATTTTAAATGGTGTTTTAACAAATGAAGAGGTATTCAATTTTCCTCATGATAAGAATAATGCAAAGTAAAACTACACTGAGATACCATTTTTCTTGTACCAGATTTGTAAAGACTAAAGGGTATAACAAACAACTCTGCCGGTCAAGCTATGGGTAAACATACACTCTCATGCATTGTTAGCCGGAATGCAAATTGGTAGAACTCTCATGGAGGGGAATTTGGCAATACTAAACAAACCTACATATACATTTGCTTTTTTACCTAGCAGTCCCACTTTACCCTGGAGATTTACCTCTTCCAATACAAAAATAGATATACACAAGGTTATTCATTGCAGCATTGTTTATAATTGCAAAATATTATAGTGGTTGAATAAACTATGGTACATCTATAGACTGGAGTACTATGCAGTTTTATAAAATAATTTTTAAAAAGCATGAGTAAGATCTCTGTGAACTGATGTGATGTCCGGGTTGTAGTATTAGGTGAAAAAGAGCAATGTGCAAAAGAGCATATGTGTTATGCTACATTTTGTTTAACAAAGAAGAGGAAATAAGAAAAATTCATGCATTTGTTCATTTGTGCAAAAATAAAAAGCACAGGAAGTATAAACTGGAGCCTAATGAGATCTGTTTCCTACAGAGTATGGGTGGGAACATAGTGGAAAAGAAACATAGGAAGGGAGTGGGTCTCATTTCTTTGAGTATTCCTTTTGCAACATTTCTAAATTTTGGAACCAAGTTAATGTTTCACATACACAAAAAAAGAAAATCAATAAAATCAACAAAGATTGGGGAAAACCCTAAAATGAAACACAAATAGAAACAAATGAACTGAACTTTGTCTTAAAATAGATAACATAATTGCACTGAAGAGTGGAAAAAGTAAAGAAAGAAAGGAACACAGAAGAGAGAGAGAGAAGAGAGAGAGAAAAAGAAAGAAAGAAAGAAAAATAAGAAAGAAAAAGAAAGAAAGAAAAAGAAATAACCACAATAATACATTGAACTTTCAGAAGGAGAGAACAGAACTGTGGTTACTAGAGGTGGGAAAGGGGAGTGGGAGGGGAGGTTAGGGAGAAACTGGGTGAGGGACACATTTAATGATTATGTTTTGTAATGATGAATATGCTGATAATCCTGATTTGATCATCACATATTACACACAAATAGTGACAGTCAACTCTGTACCCCATAAGTATGCATAATCAATTATTTTTCAATAATTAAAACTAAAAATAAAACCCAGAAAAGGAAAGAAATAGAAAAAGAAAACTAACTAAAATAACTTTCTTCTTTTTGTACTTGAGATTTTATTGGTTGTTTTGAGAATCAGTAAACAGATATCATGAACCATTTGTTCAGATGTTAATGCACATGCCAAAAATTTAAAAAGCAATGTAGTTGTAATTTTTTTTTCTAAACAGTTATTTCAGTGATTTTCTGCCTTAAAATTTGGAGGCCAACCTGTCTTTTCAATGACTTTCCAGTTCAAAAGTTGGAGGCCGATTTTCCTTAAGAGGACATCAAGGACCAATACCTTCAAATGCTTGATCAGCTGTTACATTGTACTAATTCACAATTTAATAATACGCACACTAGATACACAGATTTTCAACCTTTCACAGCACATAGGGTTATTAGGAAAACTGGACTACCATGACCAAATATGTTATATAGTGCACACAATTGTACCAGGAAAAGCTAAGTTCAGGGAGAGATTTTCTGTAGGAAATAATTCTACTAAAAACCAACATGGGAATAAAAGTAATTTTAAAAGTTTAAGACATTAAAAGTATGACTGTGACTCCAAATTGCCACCGTTTAGTGTGCTTTGTACTATAGGAAATAAAAACAGTCTCCTCCCAATCTATGGAATGTGAAGTTGACACTCAAGACATTCAAAATCTCCCATAATTCAATGTGTCACTATTTTCCGGTTGTACCAAAAAAAAAAAAAAAAAAAAAGCCATAACCAGCAAATAATTTCACTTTTCAAATAAAAGCATTTACACTTAAGTGATTAGAAGTAGCATTTCCTTCTTCTTAAAAAGGTTTCCAGAGCTACTAAAAAACTTGTATCTACAAAATAGTCGATAAAATATTCCATATTAATCAGACATGGTTTCTTCTCTGGCTTCATCAGAGGCTGGACTCTCTTCCGTTTTTTGCAGGTAGATCTTTAGTTTCTTGGTTAGCCTCTTTGGCCTGTTTGCCATTTGTTCCTCCTTTTCCTTTTGTTTGCACTTTTTTGTCTGAGGATTTATACTTGCCTGCTTCTTTTTTTCTTTTTTTTTTTTTAAAGCTTCATTTTCACTTTTGCAGGGGCAAGTTTAGCTGACAACCTTCCAAATTTCCTCTTGGGCTTTCCTTTGCACCAAGAGACTGGGCTGCTGGGCCACTACCACCCTTCCCGCCAGCAAATAACCTTTGAACACAGTATTTGGACAATATGACTTTGGGCTAAAGAAAAAAAAAAAAAAAAAAAAAAATCTTAAAAAATGTTGAAGTCTAGTTTGTGATTTCTTTTTCCCAGAGGGATAGGTTAACGATACTGAATTACTATCTGTGTATTCTAGGATGGCCCGAATAATTAAATACATTGTGGATAAAGGAAGCCAGTTTTTTTTATTGTCAGAGAAGGGAGTTATGACTATGGAAAATGGGAAAAATAGAGTGAACCCTGTAGTGTTGGATTGGATTTGGAGGAATCAGTGTACACTCATGGATTTAAATATAGTTAGAGATAGACATGTAAGTAGGTAAGTAGATATAGATGGATATGGGGTCATATATGTGTCTATTTTCTACCTTTGTTAGCTGAGAGGGCCTAGAATCAATGATATCAAAGAAGCGATGGGCACACCTACTGTCCAAATCTTGGTTTCTAAATACTCGAAGGAATCAAGGCTCCTTGGAGAAATCACTCATTTTGAGTCTCAGGCAGAAAAAGAACAAAATGAGGCTGGAATATCCTCATGTGCCAGAAAGTAAAGAAAGAATAAAAACAAAACAAAACAAAACTTCAAAACCTCATAGGAACATGACAAAAGGAAATAGGAGCCACCTTTAAGGGGCTTCCACTTGACCAAATCCGGGACAATTTGACCTTCGAAGTAAATGATAGTAAAGGATTTTAATCCCATTAAATAAAATAAGAATCTATGAGTCCACAGTGATGTAATAAATAAATATATAATGAAAGGAGAAGGGGAAGGTCGTTTTTAGAATAGAAAGCCAACTGATAAATGTAGAAGCAATGATGGAATTAGAAAACCATCATTTGGCAACCATCATGGTAATAATTGTTTCAGGCAGGAATCAAATAAATCTAGCACATAAAATCACCAGCCAGACATAAAAAAAAAAAAAAAGAAGAAGCTTATTAATTACAAAGGGGAAAATACTTGTAGTTTCCTTATAATGAGAAAACTCTGGTAGATATCACCTTAACCAATGATCACAGTTAATGGGACTGATAGATATTTGTGCCTCCTTATACAAAGAATGCAACATCACTTCAGGGTGAAACAAACCCAAACTGAGGGATATTCTACAACTTGTCAGTACCATTAGAAATGTCAGTATCTTGAAACACAAAAAGAAATTGAGACCTAATGTTCACTGAAAAAGTCAAGTCATCATTATTAAAATTCTTTTAAAATTTTATGAATACTTCCATAGTTCTTATTGTGTAGCAATATTAACTCATTTAATCTTTATAGCAACCCTATGGAGGTAGGTACTATTATTATTCCCATTTTACAGACGAGGAAACTGAAGCACAGAGAGGGTGAGTCACTTGCCCAGGGTCACACAGCTAGTAAGTGGTAGACTCAGGCTTTGAGCTCAGACAGTCTGACTCTAGAGTTTGCATTCTTAACCACTGTGTATAGTGATTGCCGTTTCTTTTGCTACTTCATTTTATGTATTCTAACACCTTCTTTTCCAGGTTTCAAGAAGAAGCATTAGACTGCTAATATTCCAGGAGTTGATGACGATTCCATGGTAGCCGTCTATATACTACTAAACACAGTAACATTCTTGGGTCTATATAATTTTTATAGACTCTTTTTCTTTTCATACTTAAGGGGTCTCTTCTCTTTTGTCTATCATTCTGCTACTCGCCTTATGTAAAACTGGGAGGAAACTCTCTCATTTCACTTCTCTTTGCTGAATCTTCCCTAGACCCGGACATAGTGATCCACGTGTGACACAGAATAATGATTTTATACAAGAAATGGAGTATAATATTTTCCATTTTGTTTCCAATTCCATTTCTGAAAATGACCAGCTTTTGGTCAGTAATTTGGGAGGCTGAGCTATTATGCAGCCTGCTTTGAACAAAACTGGTACTCTCATCCTGTCTCTGGACAAACTATTAAATAGGATTCTGAAAGTGATTTAGGGGAAGTCTAGAAATAATTTGCTTCTCTTATGCTTTTCCTTTTGCTTTCTTCAGCTAGAATTAGATTATTATTATTCTAATCACTTTCTCAGTTTTATATGTTCAAACATGATAAATAATTTCTGGAAAAGTAACAATAGATACATAATAGTTATTGGAGTTTATAAGAAATACTGTAACAGTCCAGTTTCTGACTTACCTAAAATTCTAAAATATGAATTAAATTTTGGCAAATTTGCCCTCAAATGCCACCTTCAGAAATCTACAACTTAGCTCTTCTCTGGATGGATTCCTCCTTCAACTGATGAATTGGCAAATATATGAGGCAATTATGGCTACAAGCTACAAAAAAAGTCTACTGTTCTTTTCGGCCTGTTATGAAGCACTTGTGTTTTAACTATTTCTCTTTCAGGAAATTAGGAAGTGTGACTGTCTATATGTTCATCCTCACTTCTAAAGAAGTAACCAGTATAAAATGAAAGCAACAGGAAAATGGTTAAAAGCAAAACAAAACAAAACACACAAATACTTAGGTACACCGAAATGTTGTCCTACAATTGTCTGAGTATCTGTTCATTTTTCTTCATTCTTTTTTCCCTCTGTTCTTCAGATTCTATATTCTGTATTGATGTATATCCAAATTCACTGACTCTTTTTTCTGCTACCTGAAACCTATTGTTGAATCCCTCTAGGGATTATTTCATTTCAATTATATTTTTCAACCCCAGAATTCTATTTGGTTCCTTTCATTAATTTCTTTCCTCTTTTTTTTTAGTTTGAAAATTATTTTCTTATTTTTAAATTGTGTAAAATATACATAACAAAAAATTTACTAAACACAAAACAAAGAAAGAAACAACAATCACAATAATACATTGAACATTCAGAAGGACAGAACAGAACTGTGGTTTCTAGAGGTGGGAAAAGGAAAAAGGAGGGGGGTCAGGGAGAAACTGGGTAGTTGACACAAAGAATAATTATGTTTTGTAATGATGAATATGCTAATAATCCTGATTTGATCATCACATATTGTACACAAATACTGATAGTCAACTCTGTACCCCACAAATATGTATGATCAATTATGTTTCAATCAAAAGAATAAATACCATCTAAAAATAAATAAATGAAAATAGATGTACAGTTCATTGGTATTAAGCATGTTCACGTTGTTTAATCAACACCACCATCTCTCTCTAGAACTTTTTTTTCTTTAAATAATTTCTATCTCTTTATTGATATTCTCTATTTGGTGAGTCATTGTCTTCATGCCTTTCTTTAATTCCTTAAGCTTGGTTTTTGTTAGTTCTTTAATTCTATTTATAAAACCTGCTTTGATGTCTTTTTCTGCTAAGACCAATATCAGGGTCCCTTCAAAAGCAATTGATATTGCTTGCTTTTTCTCCTGTCTATAGGTCACCATTTCTTGTTTGCGTGTCTTGTAATTTTTCTGTTGATAACTGGACACTTTGGGTAATATATTGTAGCAACCCTGGATACTGATCCTCTCACGGGGGGGCGGTGGTTGTTGTAGTTTGCTTGGTCAATTGTTTATTAGTTTAGTGACTTGGCTGTACTAGTTCTGCAAAGTCTATTCTATTTTCTCTACAGTGTGCAGCCTCTGATGTCCTTGCTCAGGTTTTTTCTCTTTTTTTCTCTTTGTTTTTATTTGTTTTGTTTATTTGTTTATCTTTCAGCCTGGTTACCTAGGGCTTACCCCTAAGTGAGCAGGAGCCACTTATAGGTTAAATGTTGTGTTTAAGGATACTTAGCCAGTTATATCTTTACCTTTATCATTGATGTGTTTGTTTGGCTTGGATGCTGCTATCACAGTTCAGGGAGGTTTTATTTTTTTCCCCTACATTTAGCCAGGGACTAGTAGCTTGGAGGTTTCCTTTCAGATCACTCCTAAGAGAGCACAGACTTGGGAATGCACAGTCTTACAGATTTTTAGGGATGACAATGATATTAGTTTTAGTCCTCATTTCTTAGGAGTTGATCCTGGGTCAGAGTAGCTTATTGTTCAGAATTTGCCCAGTGGTGTGTTTAAGCCCCTTGTGCCAGTGAGGCTTTCAGCTTGTGTTGAGAAGTCTGTATGTGGCTTGGGGAACGCTTTCAGGTCTGCCCCATGTTCTTTTTTGACTGTTCTTTCTTGGGTGTTACAGATACAACATGCTCTAGAACATGCTCACAGCCTTCCCAGCCAAACAGATTTGACTATGACTCTAGGAGGGCTTTTCTTAACTGTCTATTTCTCTCATTCTTTCTATTAAATTACTGGCTACTCTGCTATTTTGCTTATATCATGAAGTTACCAGGATCCTTTTAATTGGTCTCCACCAAGATCTCCACTCTTTTCAAGAATACCTTTAGGCAGGGAGATCTCCACAGTTTGTTCCAAATAAAGTTAGTCTCCTCAGGCAGAGCTGTGGTGCTTTTCACCCTTAAGGCCTAATTTTCCCTGTGGGCAGAAGCCCTATGACACTGTCCTGGAACTGGGTCTAAGGACCAAATTTTCCTGGAATGACAACCATGCCCTATGAGATTGGTACTGGGAGGGAGGGTGGTAATCCCTGGTCTTCTTTGTTTGTTCCTCCTGGCATGGAACCTCTGCTCTAAGAGCAAGCTGGGGCAGGGATGATCCAGACCAATATTCTTGGCTTGCTACACCAGGGGTAGAGCTTTCACCCTACAAGTGGGGGAAGAGGGACCCGGTCCTCTTTGCCACACCTGCCTAGAATAGAGTTTCTGCAACATGCTGCTTGGGAATGAAAAACACCAGTATCCTGACCCTCCTGGGATGAAACAATAGCCCCAGGCTGTGATCTATAGGGAGAGGGAGCTCCTGTCTTCTTGGTCGCACATGCCTGGGTTTGAGTTTATATAACACGGAGCTTGGAGGAGTGGACAAGACTTCCACTGTTTTCACTGAGATTCAGTAAATTTCCTTGAAAGAATGTTTCTCCATTTGCTGTATGCCCTTAGGAAAATATCCAGGGACTTTAAATGATTGTTTTAGATAATTTTCAATAGTTCAATGGCTGTTTTGCTGGAAAGAGAGTCTGCTGAGCTCCTTAACCCACTATTTCAGAAGCCCTTTCCCCTCTTTTTTTTTTAATCAGAGGAGAAAACTGAAGCCCAGAGAAATTATGCATTGCTTACAGCAGTAAAGGAGCTACAACCAGAACCCAAATCCAATATTTTTTTCACTATTCCAGGTGCTTCAAGTAAAATAGTCAGTGGTTTACATTTCTGCTTGTGTCATAGTTGAGTAGATGTGATCCAGGTAAAAGGCTAAAGTTATGGAAAAATCCAATAATCCAAGTTAAAAATTGGTTTGCTTAAGCAATGTGTTGTCTAATGACCTTACTGTGTCCTTGATGCTTTTTCTTTTGTACTTCACTGATCCTCCTTCTCCCCATTTTATCTCCCACCCACCCCTTGATTATACCACAGGGGATCCTTGGGCAGTGGTGAAATTTCCAGAGCAATTATTCTACTGAGAAGGCACACATAGCTTTGAGGCTTTCCACTGAGTACTGGCTTATCAAATTTTGAACTGGTGGGCTGGTACAAGAAATAGAATCCAAGCTATAGCATCAAACTAAACTTCAGATTGTAGCTTGGCCACTTCCTGGTTGGGTGTTCTCAAGGTATGTCGAGCATTATTTCTGAACCTCAGTTTCTAAATTTGCAAAATGGGAATAATGAAATTCTATAGAACGTTGTAAGGAATCAATGTAGTCAGGTGTTATATAGAGCCTGGCACAGAACAGGGACTCAGTTTGCAGCAGCTGCTTTCCATTTCAGTGTCACTGGTGTGAAAGAGAAGTTGGTAACCAGGGTTTCACTCGCTGCTCATTTTCTGCAGATTGTTGCTTAGTTTCCTATTCCCTGATGATATCTCTTAGGTATTATGTTGTCCAAATGATGCACATCCTTAGTATTTTACATAATATTGTGCTTTACCTATTTAATTTACATAATATTGGAGGTAGATAGAGTCTAGATATCTGGTCATTTTGTACTAGTTTGTGAATTTGGGGTCTTTACCTCCATCCAGCTTCTTGCCTGTTTTTGTGGCTGTCCCATTAATCTCTGTTTTCAGAGCATCTAGAAATAGTGAAGTAATTCACAATTAGTAGTCTGCAATTCAAAGGGCAATTGTTTTATGTAAGTGTTTTAGAAGATTCATATCCTCCCAAAAGTAAGCAATCAGTAAATCTGTCCAGTTTAAGTGTTATGATTGGGCTGGATTAACCTCCTTCCATTAAAAGAGAAATGCAGAACTCTGTGCTGCAGCTGAGGTGAACTGGTTGATTTCTATCATGAGTAGACAAAGTACTTATCTGGTTGTATGTTGACATTTTGTTTCCCAACCTCAGAATTTCTCCATGAAACTGCATGAGCCTTAGAATATGCTCAGAGTGAATAAAAAATATGCGTGTGTGTGTGTGTGTGTGTGTGTGTGTGTATTTGCTTGCTTTGGCAGGAGGGTACCGAATGTGGTCTTGAAGGTTCATAGAAAGGTCATAACAAGCCACCAAAGATCATCATAATAATTACATTGTGCTTACAATGTCGAGGCCCTATCCTAAGTGCCTTGTATGTTAATTAATTCATTTAATGCTCACAACAACCTGTGAAGTAGTTATGATTATTATTCCCATTTTGTAGATGAGTATACTGGGGCACAAAAAAGTTAAGTGACTTGCCCATGGTCAAACAAAGTTGGCATACAAACCAAGGTGGGCCAGCTTCAAATTTGATGATGTCAATTCCTATGCCACCTCTTGCATAATAATGTGATCTAAGAAGCACATTCAAATCGTTTTTCATTACCTTTAAAGACATACTCTTCACCCAAGTCGCTTAGGCAGAGGCTCCCTCATGAGCAAAGAGCAAGGTGGACTGCTCCTCTCGAGCCTTGCCACTGACACGGGCAGCCTGTCTCAACAGGGATAGCTCCCGGTCAATTCTGGGAAGGTTCTGTTTTCCACCCCAGTGGGAGAACACATGTGTCTGCCTCTAGGGCCTCTCACCAACAGTCCCAGAGATCAGGACGAAGGCCTGTGAGGGTAGCTGGTGGAGGAGTTGTAGCAGATATAATTTGACCTTTGAGATGTCTCTGGGAAGCTTCTGCATGTATTTTTCAGTGCAAGGAGCAGAGTAGGGGCTGATAGCTTAGTAGCTTCCCAGAACAACACTGGAGTGACATCCATGAGAAGGGGAGCAGGGAAGAGAGGGTGTCACCAAGGCCCAGCCCCTAGGACTGCTCTGAGGCCAGGGCCAGTGTGAGAGCAGCTGTCTCTCTTACTAGAACCTGAGAAGATGTTGCAGTGAAAGCAGGATGCTGGAGCAACACTTTCATCTGAACTGGACCTTAGGGAGGACTCACACGTCAAGTGCTATCCCAACTCTGGGTCTCTTATTAGACAGGGCAGTGAGTGTGCCCTCAAACACACAAGATATGGCTGCTGACATCATTAGATATCACTTGCTTATGATCTTAGTTTATTTTCTGTTGCTATAACAGTGTACCACAAATGTCAATTTATAAAGAGCGGAAATTTATTTGGCTAATGGTTTTTGAGGTCTGGGAAGTCCAAGAGCATGGTGCCTGCATCTGGCAAGGGTCATCCCATGGCAGAAGGGTGGAAGGCAGAAGTGAATGCAGGGGACAGAGAGCAAAAGGTGGTTGAATACATCCTTTTATCAGGAGCCCACTCCTGAGATAATGGCATTAATCCATTCATGAGGGCAGAGCCCTCAATGACCTAATCACCTCTTAAAGGCTTCATCTCAAACCTGGCACAATGGCAATTACGTTTCCAACACATGAACTTTCAGGGGACACATTCGAACCATAGCACCTATTTAAATGGGTCCGTAAACATAGGATGCTTTCTATTTATGTTAAATCTTTATTCCCAAAGCTAGTTGCTCATTTGTTACTTTAAAATTATTTCTTTGATGTGACATAGGCTCCCAAAGAGAGTATCTAAACAAACCATTGACCACAGAACTCAGCATCAACACAAACACATCGGGATAATTTAACCATCGATGAAAGATTTTTTTTTTTTTTGACATTTACCCTATTGCCAGAAGGCTAAGAAGAAAACAACAACTCTGAAAATTGACACTAAATTCAAAACTCAGTAATCATACGAAAACAAATTCAAGAAGAGGCATTTTCTACCTTTATCTTCACCCTCCTAAGAGACCTTCAGTCCCTTGTCTCTCCATTGGGATGTGTCTTTCCTGAGAGGTTATTATGTCCTATAACTTCAAGAGAAAGGGAGAAAAAAATGTATAATAAGCTAGGATTACACACTTCTAAGATATTCTCGATTGTGAATTCAAACAAGGGGGCTTATCTAGCTTTTTGTCTTATCGAATGGAGGCATTTGATACCTTGTCTATATTCAAATTGATTTCCTCTTACATATTAGCAAGTGCAAATGACTGCTCAACATGGATTGATTGATACCATTGACCAGAGGTCGCTAACTCAAGATCTAAGCTGTTGAGAATCTCAACAAAGATGTTGGCCCTTTGGCCTCCGGGAGAATCCCAGCAGGGAGACAAGGGAGCAAAGGAGCTGGTCGGCTCTAGCCCACTTTCGCTCTGACTTGTGTTGCCGAGACCAAAACTGACCTCGTTTCTGTTCTCTTGCTTCCATTGCCTACACCCTTTCTTCTCATGTCCCTTCTCCTTTTTCTCCTCTTCTCTCTCTTTTCTTTTCCTTATCTCCACTGTCCTCCTCTTTCCTCTTGATTTTCTTCTGACATAAGTCTCACAATCATGTCAATGACCTATTTGGAGTTAATTTTTGTGTAACATGCAAGGTATAGATAAAAGCCAATTTTTTTTTGCATATGGATATCCAATTATTCCAGCACCATTTGTTGAAAAGCCTATTATTTCTCCACTGAATTGCCTTTGCAACTGTCAATAATCAGTTCAGCATATGTGTATGTCTATTTCTGGACTCTGTCCCATTGGTCTATTTGTCTATCTTTATGTTAATACCCCACTTTTTTGATCATGGTAGGTTTATACTAAGACTTTAAAACAGGCAGCATTAACTCTCCAACTTTGTTCTTATTTTCAAAGTTATTTTGGCTATTTTGGCTATTCTAGGTCCTGCACAATGTCATGTAAATTGTAAAACAGCTTGTCAAACTCTACAAAGAGCCTGCTGGGGTTTTTCCTGAGATCACATTAAATCCACAGATCAGTTCTGAGAGAAATTTGACATCTTAACAAAATGTGTCTTCCAACTCATGAACATATTTCTCCATACATTTAGGTCTTCTTTAATTTCACTCGGCAATAGTTTGTAGTTTCAGTGTCAGATTCATTTTTTTTTTTTTTCCTTTTTGTCTTTTTTTCGTGTCCGGCAATGGATCGCAACCCTCAGTGTCGCGCCCGTACCGGACCAGGACCGGCAACGGGATCGCAACCCTCGGTGTTGCGCCCGCACCTCGCTCAGCCAGTGAGCGGGAACCGGTCTGTATGTGGGATCCGAACCATCGGCGGGAGCGCCGCCGCGCCCCCAAGCGGCGCACTGTAGCAGTGTGCCACCGGGCCGGCCCCCACATTCATTTTTAAGTACTTTGCATTTTTGATGCTGTTGTAAATGGTGCTTTAAATTTTTAATTACGTACTATTTGTTGCTAATATGCAGAAGGACAATTGTTTTGTATATTGATCTTACACTCTATGACCTTACTAATTGCACTTATCAGAGTGCCTTTTGTAGATTCCATCACATTTTCTATGTAAATTATTATTTTATCTGAAAATACAGTTTGTTTCCTCCTTCCTAATCTGTGTGCATTTTCTTTTTCTTGCTTATTGCGCTGACTAGAACTTCTAGTACAATAGTGAATAGAAGAAACGAGGGTACACATTTTGCCTTTTTCCTGGTTTTAGGAATAAAAAAATTCAGTCTCTCACCATCAATTATGAGGTTAGCTGTAGGTTTTTAGTATATGCCCTTTATCAAGTTGAGGAAGTTCCCTTCTATTTTTAGTTTTCCCATAAATTCTATCAAGAATGGATGTTTGATTTTAGCAAAAGCTTTTACTGCGTATATATTCTGAAATTATCATATTGTACTTCTTTTTTTTTTGTTTGTTTGTTAATAGGGTGAATTACATTGACTAACTTTTTTTTCAGTTCTGGTTTTAGTTTTCCTTTTTTTATTTTCTTAAAATTACTTTTCCTTTTAGAAACAAGATCACCAGGAAACCAGCTCCCCTCCCCCATGCTGGGCAGGCCACAGCCACCTTTTTTCAACCACGCTGATATTCTCTCACACCCCAAACAGGAGCTCCTCAGGGTGGCTTCGGAAGGCTGGAGTCTCTCCTTGTCTGGAGGGACACCCTGGTGGCAGTTTCTGATTGTGGGACACAGTCTGGTTTTTGTTTTCTTCCTGTCTTCTAATTAAAAAAGACATTCCTGGGTGACTGGCACAGTACAGGAGTGTGAGCTATTCAAACAACCTGGTGAAATTTCGTAAGGCCCAGCAAGCTTGCTCATATTCCTCGGCACTGGTGACTTGCTCGTGGAAGTTTGTAAGTTGTTTGTGTGTCACTGTGACCGCTCCCACGGTTGTCTCCTTTGGCAAACCTTTCAAGGAATTCTCTAACCATCAACAAAAAGTCGGTCGGTCAACCTGCATGATCTCCCAGAGCACTTCAGCCACATCTGGTAGGGTATAGGGGAGAGACAAAAGCAGCATGTGTAGAGCAGCTGGCTTACAAGTTGCTGTCCAAACTGGTTCATCACCTGTCCAATCAGTTCTTTCCGTAGTTCAAAATCTTCTTCACGATCACTGGCTACCCCTGTATGGATGAGGTCTCTTAGGAATCTCATGACACTACAGTTGGCATCCCGGTGGTTCAATGTAGTAGAGGCAATAGCCCACTGTAAGATAGGGATGACTACTTGGCTCTTCAGCAAGGTGACAGGGCTACTCTGAATAAACCTGGTGGCTAACCTGAACAGGTCACCTATGGTGTCAGGGTGATTCTGGAGACCATTCTGCGGTTCTAGGAGTTGAAAGGTGGGGATGCACAGTGCCTGCAGCATGTCTAGCAGTCCCTGCTGACAGCCTTCTTCCGTGCCATGTTCATCTACGAGGATACTGCCAAGGTACAGGAAACAGGAATGCTGATGTACATGGTACACATTCACCATCTGTGTGACTAGAGGCTGCAGCAGGGCTGCAGATCCTTTGACTACACTGTGAACAGCAAAAGCACAGGCACCAGCAACAATGCTCTACAATCTGATTATCAGCCTGGTGCTTATTTAGAGTCTTGGATAAAACTGGCCATATTTCCTGTATGACTTTTTGGCACGGACGAGTCTGTCCATTTTCCACAATGGGATTGGTGTGTCTAAATATCACTGCAAGGCGATCTAAGAACACATTGGGATTTGAGGATATGCCATTGCTAGGCTCCTGAGACAACAGCTTTTTCAGTGCCATTACCTGAACAGAACATAGCTCACTAAGACATTCAATAATCTTATCCAAAGGTAACCCGGCTAGGACAAGTGACGTCCCTTTAAGCAAGCACACAGCAGCTTCTGGAGACGGGCAATCTCCAGGAGACCATTAAAATGCTGAGCCATGTGATCTTGACAGACAGAGCAAATGTTATGAATGGCTTTGGCTGCAGCAGAAGTTAGGGGCTTTTCACGCAGGCCTTTCATCAAATAAGCCAACACAGGATCAAGGAACTGAGGATTTCGGTCAACCACTTCACTCATCTCTCCAACCAATTCAATGCTGGTATATCGCACAGCTGTATGTAGAGTCTCTGGGAACTGGACAACTCCTTCCAGGACCTCTACAAGTGTTCGATTGTTCTCTGGATCAACACTCTTTGCTATAGCAGCCATGATAAAGAGAACCACTTCTGTCACCTCCCAGGGTGGTTTGCCTTCTTTCAGAGTAGAATACAACTGAGCAAAACACTCCATAGACCCAATCAAGAAAATCAAGTTCTTCACCAGGTCTGATACCCTCATCCGAAACTCCCCAAAGTCATCAGTCTCCTCAGGAACACCTTCATGGTCTGGTTCCAGCTGGCAATGCCGGGCCAAGGCATGAACCAGCCTTTGAATGTCAGCTTTGAAGATGCCATGAATAACCTCATCATTAGTTTTGTATGAATGCTCTACTAGTCGATACCAAAAGTAAAAGGAAATTTCTACTACTTCATACTGAGGATGTCCTGCACAGATAAGAAGCAGTTCCAGAGTTCGTAGGTCCCCAAGACCTTGGCCTGGAGTACAAACAATTTTTTCAAGAAAAGTTTTACCGAGTTCAGTGAAAATACGGCAGTAATTCAGAACTTTGTCTAAATCTTCACATGCCACAGCCATATGATAGGCAGACTCCAATGTCAGGACTCCCTGAAAAAGTTGCATGGCTAATGGCAGGTTAGTCTCCACATTCTCAATGGCATAGAGAGCTGAGCACACACAGTCTGAAGCAGCTTCATGTAGGTTGGATGAGGTCTTATCCTGTTGCAAAACCTCAAAAAGGAGTGCTAGTAAGTTACTGTCAGCCATGAAGTTACTGTCTAAAACTCTCGAGTCAAACCAACTTCCCAAACAGCGAAAGACCTTCATAAGTATTTTTTCATCTGTTCCTGCTTTTTCTACACAGGTCATCAACAGAGATACTACTGTACTAGAGTAGGAGGCCAAATCTTCTATAATTTCTGTGTGCCGGCTAGCTCCAGTTCTTAAGGAACAACTATGTACTTCTTCAGGTAACGCTGTAGGGATCTCCAGAAAAAAGGCAGAGAAGTTACATCATTGCTATACTTTTCCACCAATGTTTGTACACAGCCCTTCCAGGAAGGCATCTGTAGTGCAAGATCTGCTATTGCTAAAGCCAGCTGCGTTACAATAACAGGTGACAAGTCTTTCAAGTTCTGGATATGGGTTAGCAATGAGTCCCGTAAAGAGACATGAAAGTCTGTGCGGAGCTCATAAAATGAGGCCTGAATCTTGATTTTCATGGTCTGGGCAGCAAAATCACATGATTCCATATCCTGCCGGATCTGTAACAATTGGTCTGAAATCTCCCAAGCATGAACCGAACGCTGCAGCTCCCCAAGCCAAAACGAGGCGCGTTTCTTTCCGCTGGGATCTGGGTCGGGGTAAAGCGCCTGCACTGCCTGGTACACGAGCTGCCATGTTGGCTTTGCCCCTTCCATGGTGGTGGCGGCAGTGGCGGCAGCGACGATTCTGTTTCTTCTCCCGAGGCTCCCCTGGTTGCTCTGCCTTCGCGCTTCCTCACTGTCTCGGCCACGGCCGCTCCCTGACTGGCGCCAGCTCCTCCTCTTTGGCCGTTACCAGGGCTGAGGGGTTCCCCGTGGTAGTTGCCCTCTCGGAAACAGCGGTTAGATCGGTTTCAGGTTCCCGTGCTCACCTCTTCACTCGCTCACTTGCCCTTGGAAGCCTGTCTGCGCATGGCACAAACCATGGAGTGTACACTAGACTCCAGATTTCTGAGTCCAGACGCCCGTGCTCACCTCTTCACTCGCGAACTTGCCCTCAGAAGCCTGTCCCCGCATGGCACAAACCATGCAGTGTCCAATTCCGCGTTGACCCGGACCGGAAGCAGCTGCACCGAAACCTTTGGCACACTTCCGCCTAGTGCACTACAAACGGCCTCCTTCCCGGCACGCCTCCTCTTGTTTCCCCGCCCCCTCCCGGAAGTGGCCCTGCCGGGCCAGGAGCTGCGAAGTAGGGGTGTGGTGTGGTTTTCTCGGTTTCTCACGTCCAGCTGAGGCTTTAGGACCTACCTGTGTCCCATACCCGAGCCTCTCTTTTCTCCTTGACAATGAATCCAGGTCTTTCCTTCCCCTCAGACTTCCCCATCTTTTCCAGAAAATCCTTTCTGGCCTCAAGGTGGATCAATTCAACTATCTGTAGAGTGGCCATGTACTGAAGATCCAAAGACGACGTAAGACATGGTTCCTACGCTGACTTTCGTCTCATGCGATCCACTCTCACTCCTGTTCACATCACTTTTCTTATTATTATTATTGTTGGAGGTCAGAATTCCAAAATGGGTTTACTTGACTAAAATCAAGGTGTCAGCAGGGCTGCATTCCTTCTAGAGGCTCTAGGGGAGAATCCATTTCTTTGCTTTTTCCATCTTCTAGAGACCACCCACATTCCTTGGCTCATGGCCCCATTCCTCCATTTTCAAAGCCAGTAGTGGTTGGTTAAGTCTTTTCCACTCTGTATCATCCCAGATTCTCTGTCGTTATTGTCACATCTCCTTTTCTTCTTTGACTGACTTTTGAATTTTATACCAATCTTGCATTCAGGGGTAAATCCCACTTGGTCATGATGTACTACCCTGTTTAAATATATCATTAAATTCAGTTTGCCAAAGTTTTGTAAAAAAATGTTTACATCTATGTTCATGAAACATATTGGTCTGTACATTTCTGTACAATGCCTTTGTCTGATTTTGATACCAGGGTAATGCTTGTCTCATAGAGTTAGTTGAGAAGTGTTTCCTCTCTTCACTTTTCTGGAGGAGTTTATGTATAATTGATATTATTTTCTCCTTAAATGTTTGGTAAAAATCACCAGTGGAGCCATCTGGTTCTGGAGTTTTCTTTGTTGGAGGGTTTTTAACAATAACTTCAATTTATTTTGTAGATATAGGACTATTAAGGTTATCTATTTATCCTTGAATGTGCTTTTGGTAGTTTGTGACTTTCAAGGGATCAATTTATTTCATCTTCCCTGCCAAATTTATTGACATAAAATTGTTCATAATATTTCCTTATTATCCTACTAATGTCTGTAATATCTGCAGAGACATAATCTCTCTCATTCTTGATATTAATAATTTTTGTCTTCTCTCATATTTTTTTCTATAAGTCTGGCTAAAGATTTATCAACTTTATCTTATCAAAGAACCAGGTTTTGGTTGCATTCATTATTTTCTCTATTGTTTTCCTGTTTTTTTTTTTTTTTTATTTCATTGATTGACACTCAGATCTATATTATTTCCTTTTTTCTGTCTACTTTATTTTATTTTTTCCCCTAGTTTTTAAATGTAGAACCTGAGGTCACTGATTTGAAGCCTTCCTTCTTTTCTAATGTAGGCATTTAGTGCAATAAATTTTCTTCTATGTACTGTTTTACTGGCATCCCACAAACTTTGATATGTAGTGTTTTCATTTTTATTCAGCTCAAACTTGTTCTTAGCATCTCTTTTTAATTCAAGGAATAATTCATCCCCCAGTCCTTGTTTTAGTCCATTTGGGCTTCTATAACAAAAATACTATAGACTCAGTGGCTTATAAAAAACCAGACATTTATTTATCACACTTCTGGAGTCTGAGAAGTCCTAGATTAGGGTCTTCTCAATCTAACCTTACATAGCAGAAGGGTCAAGGGATCTCCCCTGGGCCTCTTTTATAAGGGCACTAATCTCATTCATGAGGGCTCTTCCCTCATGACCTAATCATCTCTTAAAGGCCCCACCTCCAAATACCTCAACTGGGGATTAGATTTTAGCACACGAATTCTGGGAAGACACGAACATTCAGTCTATAGCAGTCTGTCTTTAAGAGAAGCACAGATAGGGCCGGCCCAGTGGCACACTGGAGAGTGCGCCGCTTGGAAGTGTGGCGGCGCTCCCGCCAAGGGTTTGGATCCCATGTGGAGACCGGTTCCCGCTCACTGGCTGAGCGCGGTGCAGGTGCAACACCGAGGGTTGCAATCCCGTTGCCGGTCCCCGGTATGGGCGCAACACCGAGGGTTGTGATCCCATTACCGGTCAGTAAAAAAAGACAAAAAGGAAAAAAAAAAAGAGAGAGAGAAGCACAGATAACAAAATGGACAGTGTAATTGAAATATGCAGATAGACCTTTCACAATGATATCAAGTCAAGTGCCCAAAGTACAGACCTAATCACACCATTTCTTTGCTCAGAAAGTTTCCATGGTATCCCAATGCCTTTAAAATAAAACCCAAATATTCTACTTCAAGAATTTGAGGCTCTTGTGATCTGGCACCAGCTCAGCTTTCCAGCCTTACTTCCCACAAGTTTGCGATCACTTGAGAAACTGTGTTAGCCAAATATTCCCTCCACATGTCCTATGTTTTTTTCCCTCATGTTTTTCTCTCTAATGGACTAACCCACCACCACTACTACCCTCAATCATATGGCTCACCTCAAATGACACTTCCTCTCAGAAGTGTTCCCAGATTGTATTTGTTCAAGGTCATCTTTTGTTCCCCTGAATTCCCATAGCTCTTTTGTTGGTTTTCTATTTCTGCCATAACAAATTACCACAAAGTTAGCATCTTAAAACAATACAAATTTATTCCTTTACAGTTCTGCAGGTTAGATGTCCAGGCAGGCTAGGCTGTTTTCTCTGCTCCAAGTTTCACAAGGCTGAAATCGAGGTACTTGCCAGCTGGGCTCTTGCTTGGAGGCTCTAGGACGAATTCTCTTCTAAGATCGTTCAGGTTGTTGATGGAATCCAGTTCCTTGTGATTTTAGGACTGAGGTCCCCACTTCTTGCTGGCTGTCATGTGAGGGCCCCTTTAGCTCCTAGAGGCTTCCCCATCCTTGCACTTGGACCCCTATCTCACACAGCCAACAATGGTATGTTGTTGGCTTTTCATGATTGGCATCTCTCTGACTTTCCCTTCAAATGAATCTCTCTTCTGTTTCTAGCCAGAGAAAATTTCTCACCTTTTAAGGATTCACATGATTAGATTGGACCCACCCAGATAATTTAAGATGATCTTCTATTTTAATTTCCATGATCTTATTTAGATCTGCAAAGTCTTTTTTGCCATATAAGGCAAGATATTCACAGAATAAAGGGAAGGAGGCATTCTGCCTACCACAGAACTCTACTTGAACCTCATTTCCTATCTGGTATTTCAGCTGTTTGCATATATGTCTTAGTTCCTTTTCCAGACTGCAAGCCCCTAGAGAACAGAGAGTGCGTCTTATCTGTCATTGTTTTACCCAAAATGCCTAGGACTGACAAGTAGTAAATTATCATCATATTCTGGCTGAAAGAATAAAATATAATGATCCTCCATAAAAGCTAAGAGTTATATATAGCATTGATTCTTAACTCATTGGAAATATTTCTGGGTGGACACAGAACTGAGTGGGTAGGTCCTACATAAACGATGTTTGTTTAGGCAAGGTAGGAACCCAAATGTGGTTTGATCCTAAGTCATAAAGCAGATGATTTAGATTTGGGGTCCTGCTCCTCATTTTATTGTTTCCTATGGCATTTCAGTTATCATCCTGAATTTCTCAGGTACATGATCATATATTTTCCCCCGAAATAGCAACTGTTCCAAAATATATTCCTTTATTTTTATTTCTTCTTTTCAAACTGCATTAACTAGTACTTCCGAACCATGTTAAAATGATATGCAAATAATGAGAATGTGTTTTTGCAACCACAATTTTAACACAAAATGTCTATCATTTTACTATTATACGCAGTTCTGACTTTCACATAAGATACAGAGTTTTTATCACTTTAGGATATGACTATTTATACTCCTCCATATGGGCAAAGATATATGTAGGAGAATATTTAGTTTAGAAGTAGAAAGCAATAGGAAATAACTTGAAATTTTCTGAATACGGATTCTGAGAGAATTGGCTAAATAACCATAGTACATTCACATACATTTTAGCAATTAATAGGAATGAAGTGAATCCACGTGTCCTGATATGAAAACATCTTCAAATTATATGTTAAAAGGCAAGAACCAAAAAAATATTTAATAAAAAATTAGAAAAGAACAAGATGTTGAACACTATTTTTTATTTTTTGTTTTTTTAAAAAACACAGTACTTGCTGTGTTCTAGAAAATGTTTTAGATGTTTAAATGTTTGACCCTCATAATGACGCTCTCAGTTAGATACTATCTGTACACTTTAAAGGAGTGAATTTTACCTTATGTAAATTATTCCTCAATAGAACTGTTTTTAAAAAAAATGTAAAGCAGCTGAGTTTGATTTGGGGTCCAGTTCTCCATTTGGGGCTTCTTCCACCCTGTCTACTCATTGTACCCGACTGTCCAAGGCTCCCTCTGGGAGACTCCAACATCATGTCTCCCAGGCCTATCCTATGGGATCCAGGGTGTTGTCCTGGAAGTGGGTAGTTGAAGTGGAGATGTTGGCAAACAGTGTGAAAGAATTGTCTATTGTGGTCATTAGAGTTACCAAGGATGATTGTGGCAGGGCTTGGAATAGAGAGGAAAGCTATCAACCAAATCTCCAGTGAACAAGGGAGAGTGGTCAAGAGCTAGTGGGGCTCTGCTGTAGACTGAATTGTGTTCCTGTAAAATTCGTATGTTAAAGCCCTAACATATGAACCGTGAGAAATAAATTGCTGTTGTTTAAGCCATGGTATTTTGTTATGACAGCCTTAGCAGATTAATACAGGCTTCTACTGCCTTTTTTGTTCAATGAGTCAGAAAATATATGAAATAGAGTGGAAAGGAGTAAGTGTAGAAATGTGGGTGGGGTTAGGTCATAGAGGGCTTTGAATTCCAGGTAAAAAATTCGCTATGGCAGACAAAGGTTTTTGACCAGAAAAGTGCTAAAATCGATAGACATTTAAGTGGATGTTCCAAATTTAATTCTCTTGGATCCTATCTGTTGCATATGAAATATATCTCTCTCTGTCTGCTCACAGTATCTCTAGCCATTTGCTGAGAGGCAATAGAACAGACTGGCTCTGGAGTCAGACAGACTTGCTTACAAATCTAGCTCTGCCACTCACTGACGATGTGCCTTTGCTGAGTCTTTGTTTCCTCATCTGTAAAGTCAGGTTTCAAGGATTCAGGGAGATAATAAATACAAAACACAGGTTATAAATATTTAACACAGGTTAAGCACAAAATACCAGTTGGCCATTATCACTGTTATTACAGAGAATTATGGGAATGTCCTGCTGGTGCGCTCTTTCTGCAGGGAGTGCCTGCTACTCAGCCAGAAAAATATATTTTCTTTTCTCAGACTTTTATAAGCTTGGAGGTGGCAATAGTGCAGATCCTTTTAATGGATACATTAAATGAATCTTCAACCATATCACATGGTAACCCATGTGAAGAAATAGGGTGAAGATAGAAAGTAGTTGTTGCTGAAAGTTTGACTACTACTATGTCATCTAACAAAATGGAGTCGTAATGCCTCCATTCTAAGCCCCTTGCATGTTTCTGTTTCCAGAAAGCTTGGAGGAGACCCGGGCAATATTGACCAGCATTATTGTTTTCCTATCTCAGCTAACACAGACATGCTCAAACTGAGAAAGTTAAAATATAATACAATCTTAAGTATTTTTTTGCTGGTTGAATTATAAAATATATACTCTCCTGTAAATGGTCTGTACACTCTGTAGCTGAAATTGCAACACGCTTCCACAGTAGTGACAGACAAGAAGGTCGGATCCATCTTTGAATTCAACAGGGTATTAAAGAGTCTGCTAGTTATCCATTTCCCTTCACCAAATTTTATGTAATTTTTCAAAGAATTGAGCTATAAAATGCCCTTCATGGGCACACAACGTTTAAAACAAACATCTTGTTAATGATTTGTTTAGCTGATTGCCTTTAGCTCAGATAAAATTACCCATCAGGCTCTGTTTGAAGCCTTTGGACATCAAATGGGATTTTTTAAGCAATTACAGTGGCAGTACCCCTTGCTTTGGAGATCCCTGAAGCAATAAGTTGATGTTTAAAGTATTTACAAGTCAGTAGTGGCTGAGAGGACAATTTGCTGTGTATTTTTCGTAGCTCAACTACATCAGGTTTTTCCTTTGGAAATTCTTCAGTTGTCCTAGTATGCCTTCAACCATTTCCATTCCCAGTATAGATTCTAAATACTCAAATATCATTTAATGAAAGAATTGATAGGTCTTTGGCTGTAAATCTATTTTCAGTACCAAAAATATTAGAAACCGTATTTTAAAATGTGAATCATAAAAAAAGAAAATTATCCTAAAAAAAAAAACGGTAAGAGAATGGGGAAATCTTAGAATAACCTCATCAATGTGGGATAATTTTTCTAAGGCATGGACCAGAAGTTTCAAAAATTATTACAGAATATTACAAAAATTAGAACACAGAAATAATGGCGACTTCTATTAGTTTTTAAAAAAATTTAATTAGGCTATATTTTTCTCCTTTGCTCTTTTCTCCATTCCAAAAATTCCTTGGGTATGAGCTTTCTAGACAGGACTGGCTACATAATTTGTGG
Source organism: Galeopterus variegatus (assembly GCF_000696425.1). Lineage (NCBI taxonomy): Eukaryota > Metazoa > Chordata > Mammalia > Dermoptera > Cynocephalidae > Galeopterus > Galeopterus variegatus. The sequence goes on along the minus strand of NW_007727198.1, from coordinate 226,204 downwards.
GGCCCAGTAAAAAAAATGAAAATGCAGGGACACTTGTTCAAAAATTATTAAAAATTTCAAGACAGCAACATCAAAGCATTAAACCAAGTGCAGGGTCTTCTAAGTATGGGGCCCTGTGTGACTGCACTGGTCACACACCCATAAAGCCAGCTGTGTTCCTAGCTTTAAAGAATCCCAATGTGGGAAATTTTGCAGATAAAATGTCATCTTTCTGCTGAGTCCACGGTCCGATGGTCTTTAACATTTTGCAGTAACTAGGACTTCTGTTACTTCTTTCATCTTCTGTCCTTTTCTTAATATCTCTTATGCACTATCTCGAAATGGAGCAATATGCTTATTTTGGTATTATAAGGATGCACTGTGTTTTGCTTCCTTTCAGATTTTGCCTTTGATCCTTGTGTTTAAAAATCTTGCTAAAATATCCCTTTGGTGTGCATTGAGCTTTGATGATAAAGCCCCCATGCAGAAGTGTTTACTCTCACTGAGGCTTCTCTCCCTCCTAGATCTAAGATTGTTCAACAAGTTTGATATTAGACTGCATATATATTTTTCTTTCTGTTTGTTTTCCTAATCAAGAAATATATGCAAACTTTCCTTTGTTTATGACTATGGTTTTTTAAAACTCAAATCTTAGAGCTACTTCTCTTTTAACCTAGGGACTTCCTTTTCATGCCAGTCCTATCTCATACACAGCTTTACTTGCTTTGGTTGTAACGGCCCAAAGCTTTGAGTTGATTTTTGTCAATTATTCAGTATTTGGATTGAAGATGTGCTAAAGTTTCCTTATAACAGATTGGCCTTTTTCAGGTTGTGTTAATTCTCTCATTAGGAGCTCTTGAAACTCAATGCTTTGTCAGAATTGGAATATTCACTTGGAGAAGATTCTGCATTATTTATAGAGAAAACAGAAATGTTCTTGATTTCTCTGCTAATGCATTTTCTTCATTTTTTTTTCCTTTATAGATTTGTTTGTTCAGAATTTTATTTTATTTATTACTTTTATTCTTTTGGCTATCTATACAAACACTACCCATGTATCTTAATATCCCTGAAACTTTTTTTATTTGGTCTCATTTGAAGAAGTGCCTCGTACAAAGCTACACACATAGAGGGTTATCTGGAAAGATCTGTGCCAAGGTAACTTAAACTGTCCAATGATGTTTTCAAGGAGGGCCTTCCATGGGGATACTACTATGAGAAAATTGGGTGGGGGGGTTGCCCTTCTTTGACTTCATGGCAAAGAACCCAGACTCCACCTTTGCATCAAGGCTGAGACCAGGCTTTGCAGGTGGTTAAGAATTCATCTTGACTGAAGTAGAGTCTTACTCATTTGGTATTTATGAGATGAGCTCCATCACTTTTTGCTTCCTAGAACCACTTTTCTACTTACCAACAGAAGAAACTTAACGTGTAGTAGAGCTTAGGCTGCTCAAAGCACAGAAAAAGTGGTGAGGCCTGCAAATAAGTCAACATGAGCCTGGAGCTCCCTGTGCATGCTATGTGGCCATGATTGATTGCCTACCAAACTCTTACAGGGCACTCAAGGTCTTTTGCTTCTTCTCAGCTATCAACTCACCTCAGATTCTGCAAGGTTCACTATTCTTTTGGAAGGCAAGTGGGTCACAACACATTGTAGAGCAAGTCTGGCACTCTTACAAAGCTTGATGTATATTTGGCAGAAGCCATGTATGAGGGTACTTGGAAAAGTTTGTGGAAAAATAAAATTAAAAGATGATACAAATCTTTCCATGAACTTCTTGAAGTACCCTCATATTTGTGTCATATAATATCATGGAATTGAGGAATCTAAGCTGTTCTCTGAAGGTGGTTCCCCCTACCTGCTTGCTTTCTTCCTCCTATTAAACTCAGGGCTTGGGGTAAATTTTGGCGTGAAGGTCAGTTACAGTGGAATTCTATCCATCTAGTTGATGGTAAGGACAATCACTAAAGGTCAGGGAATTTAAAACAGGTATGGGAGATTCTGGGAACTGTTGACTATTTTGCTTTCAGGCAAAGTTACTGGAAGATGTCTAATTCTTATGACACTGAGATTTGGTATTTATGGTTTTACCTAATAAAATTTGTGTGATAAGCAGTCTGAGAGGGCTCTCAAGCTTGACTCAACAGCTGTTGCTGGCCATCCAGTACAGCAGAGATGTATCCATGGTAATCTTCCCGTTTTAGCCAGAATAGGGATTCCCATAGGGCCTAATGGCCTGGCATATTCCTGGCATCCTTAATAAATGAAATACTGCATCACGTAGGGGAAAATCTGAAACCTGCTTTCAGAGAGGGGGTGACGGTAGCGATCTTTGCTATATTATGTCAGTGGGGGATATGTAGAGAGAAGAGATTCAAATTGGAAGTTATTAAAACACCTCTATTCTTTGAAGTGTCTCATCTTCTCCATTCTTTAATCATGTAAATGACCAACAAACAACCTTCCCGGGGGTATGCAATTGATTGCACATTACAGATGATGAGAAGGATGCTATGTGGGGGGAGAGAAATAGTAAAATAAGCAAATTTTATGGCGAGGCATTTTCTCATTTGATGTCCTGTTAGTTTGGGGACATTTAAGGGGAGGGGGGACAGATGAAAAACATGTGACAATTTACAGAACATCTGTAGCTGGGTGCGGATGAGTATAGGCCAGAGATTTCATTATTTAAAGCATAATGAGAAAGATATTAAATCTTTCTGTTCCTCTCCCTCCATTTTTTAATCTGTGCTTGGATCTATTTCCCAGATTAGTCAACAAAAATGGTACTGGTTTTGAGAGAGAGAGAGAGAGAGAGAGAGAGAGAGAGAGAGAGAGAGAGATTATAGAGGCAAAAGCATGGTTATTAGAAGCCTCCGACAAAAGGAACATGCCACTTGAGAGCAGAGGGTCAACCTGTTGGCATATTTCTATGAATAATTCAGCAATTTGACTAATTGCCACCTTGAGAATCCCAGAGACTCTGATCCAGAGAAGGGAACAGAAGATGTTTTATTCTGGTAGTAATGTGGAGGGCAATGGGCAGTGAGCTTGGAAGATGAAGCCCAGAGTGATGGAGTGCTGACAAGCAAGAGGCCACAGAAATGCATTACAGCCATGACAAAGTAGTATAGCTACACCGTGCTGATAGAGAAGTCAGAGGCTTCTTGGAAGGGCTTTAGATGCCAAGACAACAAAAGAGAATGGCCTGATGACTTACATGGTACATTCTAGTCAGAGCCTGTGGATCAAACTGAAGCAGTGGTTCTCAATCCTGGAGTTTTGATTTAGTAGCTATAGATGGGAATCGGGAATACAGATTTTTAAGGTGTCAGGAGAATTCTGATTCTTGATCAGGCTTGGCAACCACAATTTCAAGAAGGAAGTTATAGACAAATGACCTGAATTCTGTCTAGGCTATATTATCCCACTGTTCTGCAAAAAGAGTTATATAATAAAGAATTTGCAGAAAATTTGTATTTTCATGTCTATGGTATTTGAACATAAACCCCACTCTTTTGTCAAGACAAGACATAACCTTAAGACCCTATAGTTTAATAAGTGACAAGTGGACCTACTGTTTGGTGATAGAATGCCCGAGTATTCAGGGTTCTTGTTGCTTTTTTGTTTTGTCTAGCTGTTGGTGATGGGACTTTTTGAGGGGCTTGTTTGTTTGAGAGGGGAAAAAGACCTGTTTTGAACAGTTGATCCTCTATACCTTGAGTTTGAAAGGGACAGCAAACATTATATGTGCTCATATAAATGGATTAAGTCTCAGATGAAAAATACAAGTAAAAAATATTGACGGGAATTATTCAAAATAGCCAAGAGGTAGAAGCAACCCAAACATCCATCAGTGGATGAATATATAAACAAAATGTGGCATATACATACAATGGAATATTACTTATCCTTAAAAAGGAAGGAAATCCTGTCACATGCTACTACATGAATGAACCTTGAGGACATTATGCTAAGTGAAATAAGCCCATCACAAAAAGATAAATATTGTATGATTCCACTTATATGAGGCATTTAAAGTAGTCAAATTCATAAAAACAGAAAGTAAAATGGTGGTTATCAGGGGTTGTGGAAAAGGGGGAAAGGGGAGTTATTGTTTAATGGGCATAGTTTCAGATTCGCAACATGAAAACGTTCTACAGATTTGTTTTACAACACTGTGAGTATACGTAACACTACTGAACACTTAAAAATGGTTAAGATGGTAAATTTTATGTTATGTGTATTTTACCACAATTAGGAAAAAACATTGGCAGTCTCTCACAAACCATGAAGCCATATAAAACTTTCCTTTCCAAGCATGTGATCATTTTGAACTCTGGCATATATTAGTACCGACCTTCCAATAAGTTGCTTTAAAATAGTCTCCACACACGCCCTATAAATTATTGACTTTATAAACTTTTTAGTTTTTTCCTTGATGTCCGCAGTTTTTCCATGGTTCCATTTTCCAAATATTGAATGCACGATGGATTTATTTCTCTGTTTTTCTATTCTGAATTTCATTGTGTCCTGGTAACTGTGAAATAGGAAGTACCTGTGGGAAATGCAAACTTCCTGCTCTTCCTTACTTTAATCCCAGATACCCTACTTATAGATCCTATACAGCAAAATAATACTCCTGTATTCCTGGCATTTGCATCTCTTAGGTAATCATGATGCTATCCTATCATTCTCTCCCTGTTTATACCCCTACTAGTGCTTATTCAAACTCATGTCCACTTTAATTTTCTTTATAAGAAGTGTCTGTAATCCATCTCTAATCATGCCATTGCACTTTTCAGAAGTCTCTTTAATTTGTTTTGTGTTTCTGGTTCTGAAAAGCCCTGAACAATTTCTTTCCTATTTCAGGGGTAGGAGTGGATTCTGTAGAATTATCTAGAAATGCAATTCTGAGTTAGAGAATTTTTTTTGCCTAAACAAATTTGGTGATTGTATAGTCCAGACGACACTGGCCTTGCAGAGTATAAGCATAAGAAAAGATTTGGGCCCTCCCCAATAGCATTTGGGAATTTTGCTATACATAGAATATGACAAAAAGCTACTATGAATTCAGTAACGACTGTTGTATCAATCACAACAATTTGTTACATTTGAAAAATAGGAGTACACATATGTGAGAGATGTATTATTTATCCAATCTTCAGATAATATTTATTGGACATATAACTCTAGGCAACTTCTCTAGCCCCAAGCTACCACCACCCCCCCTTCGCCGAGAACACTATGTTCCACAGTTTAGGAGAAACAAAGTATATACTAATCCCTGATTCCAAGTAAATTTCACATAAGTAACTCCAGAGAAAGGGTTGTGCAAGCCTAATCTAAACACCCCCAGCAAAGGGGATTCCACAGGCTTGTGCTTCCCATTCCACAGCTAGTGTTGCAGCTCTTAATGACTCCTTCATTTTAGGCTCCTTGCCAACCACAGGCATCTTTGTCAGCCAAAGGCAGTAACTCAGTTTTTCATTTTTCCAGGCCTGCTGTTTCTCCCTGAGCCAGTACATGCAGTCATTTCAGAGATGGATCATGAGACCCACCCTCATCTTGCAGAGGTGAACAGCAGGGAGCCAGTTACAGGGCCAAGGATTTAAAGATATCAGGTCTTGCATCAAATGCTATTTATTGTCATTTCACATGCTGATCTTGGGCAAGTTGCTTAAGCTCCTTGAGTTTCTGTAACCTTATTTGGTAAATGGAGGCAAATGCAGTTGACAGACTGCTGTGGGGCTTAGCTAATTGAAGTTCTGGCTCTGGACTTATGTTTCCTAAAGGCTGCAAAGCTGATGAATAAACACCCTCCTTCTGTTTAAAATCATTGATAAAGTTATCAAAGGAATTGTGCTCAATACTGACCCTTTGGCGGACAGCTACACCCAGACTAGAACCAAAGTGTGTAGCAATTAATTATGCTTATAGTTTCCAAGCTACTTTCAAATTCAGTGATTCCCCTAATCCAAGTATTTTGATTTTAAAAAATACTGTATTATTATGATTTTGTGTGTGTGTGAAAGAAAATGTAGCAGCTAGCATAATATCATGAAAATACAAACTTTCTGCTCTTCCTTTGATCCCAGATAGCTTACTTATAGCTCGCATTCAGTAAAATAGTATTTCTGTATTCTTGGCACTTACATCTCCCAGGTAATCCCAGAAATCAAGTGACATCTACCATTGTCTGATTTGATGATCTTAGATAACACTCGATATGATCTGAATGTTTGTTTCCTCCAAAGCTCATGTGGAAGATTGATCCCCAATGTGGCAGTGTTGAAAGGTGGGGCCTTTAGGAAGTGATTGGATCATGAGGGCTCTTCCCTTGTGAATGGATTAATCCACTCATGAATTAATGGGTTCCATAGGTGTGGTGTGGTGGCTTTATAAGGAGAGCAAGTGAGCACATTAAAGCACTATTCATCCTGCTCACCACATGACACCCTGGATCACCATGGGAGTCTGAACAGAACCCCCAAGAAGAATGCCCTCACCAGGTGTGTTCCCTGGACCTTGGGCTTCCTAACCTCCTAAGCTGTAAGCAATAAATTTATTTTTCTTATAAGTTACCCAATTTCAGGTATTCAGTTATAAGCAACTGAAAGCAGACCAATACAACACCCTTACCTTGTCTGGACCTCAGTTCCATCACCTGTAAAGGGATTTTGTAACTCTGCTTTCTCAAATCAGTGTGCAGATCACACTGAGGTCAATTGAGGCTAATGGCATTATTTTAGAAAATTTATGACTAATATAAAATATAGTTTGTGGTAAAAACTATGCAATCGTATTAGGCTAGTAACTTCCAAGCATCTATAAACTCATGATTTTCAAGATAATAAATACTGGAAATTTTTAAAAAGCTACGCCTAGACCTTGGTTTCTAACACCATTCTCCACCTAAAGGACCTAGAGCAACTCAGAGAACTGGCTGATTCCAGGGCTAGGGCAGAGAAGGTACAGAATGAGCTTGGGACATCTTGTCATGTCAGAAGGCCATGTAGTGCTCAAATAATAATGGGGGCATGTCACAAGGACACAGGAACTAGCTTGGAGAAGCTCCCACTGGCCAAAGCTGGAACAATTTGAGCATTGACATAAGTAATAATTATAAACCCTTGTGTAGAATGTAGAAAATCATGAGCTCATATCAATAACAAATAAATAACTAGGGAGAAAGAAAAGAGCATGTTTAATAGTCAAATGCTGAATATTGATTGTTAAACGCAGAGGAAGTGCAGGAATTGAAGTAAGTATTTTGTGAGCATTATAATAAAGATTGGATAAAATAAAAATCAATGGATGTTAAATCTAGGTGGAAATTTTGATGAGGAGGATATTTACATAGAATTAAAGCATCTTCCCACAGACTACTTATTAGTTGTAAAGGGAAAAATAGTAATTATACAGTGGAGAAATTGGACAACTGTTTGACCAGTGAACAAAATTAACATCACTAATGAGGGGTGGATACACAATGTGCCTCCAGATGGGATGCATTGAGATCACAGCATCACCTATGCCTGGAATTCATAGCCTGGATCTAATCATGAAGAAACATTAGAAAAATCCCTAAAAAGGAAGCTGAAAACGTCAGGATTATAAAAAATGAAGAAATCTTATGGAATGTTCCAGAATGAGGGAGGTTAAAGAGACATGACAACCAAATGCAATACTTGATCCTAGACTAAATTCTGTACTGGAGGGAGGAAATGCCATAAAAGACATTACTAGGTCAACCAGAAAAGGTGTAATACATATTTACAGATGGTAGATTAGCTAAAGGTAGTATATTAATGTAAAGTTATAAAGTTGATAACTTTCCTAAAGACGTTATTCTTATAAAGAATACACTGAAGTATTTAGGGGTAAAGGAATGTGATGCATGTAACTTACCTTTGATTTATTCAGAAAAAGAAGAGGAGGGGGCCGGCCCGGTGGCGCACTGCGCTAGTGCGCCGCTTGGGAAGCGCGGCGGCGCTCCCGCCGAGG
>NW_007727198.1:201032-217925 GCF_000696425.1 Galeopterus variegatus | reverse complement strand
CCGGACCCCGCATACGGCCCGGTTCCCGCTCACTGGCTGAGCGAGGCACGGGAGCAACACCGAGGGTTGTGATCCCGTTGCCGGTCCCGTCCCGGTCCGGTACGGGGGTGATACTGAGGGTTGCGATCTGTTGCCAGACACGGAAAAAGACAAAAAAAAAAAAAAAAGAAAAAGAAAAAGAAGAGGAGGAAAGAGAGAAAGAAAAGTAAATAATACAGCAAATGAGGTGCAATGTTAACAAGAAGTGAAGCTAGGTAAAGGTTACACAGGTGGACTTGACATTATTCTTGTTTTTGCAACACTTCTGTATGTTTTAAATTATTTCTAAATAAAAAGGTAAAAACCTTTAAGTAGTCAAAAATGTCTTAGATACAATGCTAAAAACACAATTCATCATAATATTGATAAATTGGACTTCATCAAACATAAAAACTTCTACCATTAAAAGACAATGTGATGAGAATCAAAGACAAGCCATAGACTAGGGGAAAATATTTGCAAACCGTATAAAACAGTAGCATCCAAATAAAAGACTTGTATCCAGAATATATTTTTTAAAACTCTCAAAAATAAATAATAAAACAAAAAAACTCAACAAAAGTGGTAAAAATATTTGAACAGATACTTTGCCAAAGAAAATATATACCTAGAAGATAAGCACATAAAAAGATGACCAAGCTCGTTGGTCATTAGGGAAATGCAAATTAAAACCACAATAAGATACCACTTCACACTCACTAGAATGGCTAAAATTAAAAGGGCTGACCATACCAAGTGTGGGAGAGAATGTGCGAGAACTCTTACATACTTCTGATGAGAATTTAAAATGGTATGACTACTTTGGATAATGTTTTGACAGTTACTTTTAAAGCCAAACCCGCACTTATCATATGACTCGGCCACTCCACTGCTAGGTATTTACCCAAAAGAAGTGAAAGCATTTTTCCAAACAAAGACTTGTATAGGAATGTTCGTAGCAACTTTATTTGTATGGTCAAAACCTGAGAACAACCCAAGTGACCATCACCAGGTGAATGAATAAACAAATCGTGGTGGGAAACTACCAAGAAACAAAAAGAATTAACTATCGATACATGCCATAATTTAGATAATCTGAAAATAGTTATGCCAAGTGAAAGAAGCAGACAAATAAAAGTATATACTGCATGATTCCATTTATATGAAATTCTAGACAGTGCAAACTAATCAAAAGTGACAGAAAGCAGAAGAGTGATTGCCTGGGGTGGGGGAAGGAGAGGGAAGGAAAAGGAAGAGGGATTACAAAGGCTTATGAAGAAAATTTGGGGGGAGAACAATAACGAATATTATCTTATTATGGTGATGGGTGTATGCATATGCCAAAATTTATCACATTGTACACTTTTGTGTACAATTTTGTGTATCAGTTTTATGATATAATTGATTTTGTGTATCAATTATATGTCAATAGAGTTGTTTTAAAAAGTGGCTAGTACAGTGCTTGGTACACAGCAGGCATTCAATACGTATAGGCTCCCATCTATTTCCTTTACTAACCCCCACTCCCCACTCTTTACTATCTAGTTAGTCATGCCAAATAATACCATTTTTATTACAGTCGTTATCTGAAGACAAAAGTTAAAACAATAAAACACACACACAAAAGCTGAGCATCAGTTAATGGTAGTCACATAAAAGGAGTGACAATTAACCATTTTCCTGAATTTTAAGACAGATAAATGGATAGATGAGATAGATATGTAGAGAGGTGATAGATAGATAAACAGATAGATAGAAAGGTAATAGATTCCTTTTCCTGCTCCTCTTCCCTCATCCTTCCCTTCCTTTCCCTCTTCCTCTTCCATTTATTTCTCCTTCTCATTCTTTCGACAACTACGTTTTGCCAAGATTTAGTGGAAAAAATAGCCACTATCTTGGGTCTTTCCAGGTCAATGAAAGAGCAAGAAAACAAATTTCAAATTCCATCTCAGAGCACCTGCAACTCAAATTCATGGGAACGTAGGCAGCTACATGTCTGTTAACAACAACGACAACAAATTGAAAAGGGACTAATTGTTCCTTATTTCTTTGTCACAGAGATAGAGATTCAGGGAGGCAGCAAATTATTCCATCCTTTTGGGGGATGTACACTTGGTTGGAGAGTGGGATGGGGTCAGGTGGGATGGGTTTGAGATAGGACACCAGACAGGGGTTCCCCCTCATGTACGGAATTGAAGTGAAAATAATGTCCTTGCTCCCAGACTTGGATACAGGCATATATGATGTTCATATTAAGTTTTAGGCTAAATAAAATATTTCACCTCTGCAAATATTGACTCTTTTCTGAGTAGAAACTGGCATTAGTACTGTGGAAGAGTCTGTTTGCACGGGTTCATCAGATATCACTAAGAGAATCAAAGACAGATTACGGTCAATGTTTATTATGACTCCTTAGTGGGGGTCACTGAAGTAATCACAGCAATGGTGTGTTGTTAAAAAGCAGCAGAATAAAGACAGAGGATTGAAAGACAGAATAGATAAGCAAAAACTACAAGAGAAACACTAAATCCAAGTTTTAACTTAATCCCATCGAATCAGTGGGGCAAGTAGCAATAAGCGGAAGGATATATGCCTATTGCGAAAATATTAAACAGAAACTATGTTTTAAATATGTTGGTATGTTTGAATAATTCCAAAGCTTTGAAAAATAAAATAAAAAAGGATAAGGTCTTTTAAGACTTACATGCTTTCCAGTAACAGAGATAAGTGCTAAATTTTTCATGTAGTGCAGATCAGTAAACCAGGCATTTCTATAAAAATTCCTGTGACTCTTTGGAGATAGAGTGGAGTTAAGAAGGAATATTATGACAACATAAAATCAGAGGGCCCTAAATGGGTACATGGTAGAATGACAGAAAGAACAGTCAACTGACAATTTAAGGAATGACACCGGAAGTGAGATGAACTAGGCATTTACACCATCAGGAAAAAACAGGCAAGTTCGCTTCTCTGAGGATATAGGAAAAGTAGAGATTGGATCAGCCATATTATTTTTTGTACATGGTTTAAAAAGACAAAGAAAAGGAAAGGAGCAACATTTGATTAGATCGTACTTTTTTAGCTTGCTTCTCAATTCTGTAACCATGGGAAGAGTTGAACTACAGAGATATATGCTACACTGACAGGTGCCACTAATAGGGTAGTGACTTAAATGATAGACGTGGTGCCAAGAAGACACTAGACCGTTGAGTCTTCCATAAATGTCACCTGATCTAGTGGGGTCTTATCAGAACAAAGATTTTCAGTTCTTGGAATCCATCTAAGTATTGCACTATTTCTCCATGAGAGTCCAACTAAAAAGAAAACAAAACTCAGCAAGCAAATAAATAAACAAAAGTAGAGAAAGAAGGGCTGATAAAGTAACCTGACCATTTATTTTCACAGTAACAAGATTTTGTAGGCCCAGCTAGTAAATTCAAAACACTTCTAAGATTCCAAAGAAACAGGGAAGTTTTCTTTTTCATACATGCAAAAATATTTCTGACCCTGTGAGAAAATAAAGACTTCTTTTAATAATCTATTTTGAAACTTGAAAATAAAGGCAGAAATGTGATCTTATAATGCAAAAAGGAGAGTTTACATTTGCTAGATTTTTTAAAGATGCTCATTAACTTTTTAAAGGCCGGTGACCAGACCAAGCCACTCAGTGGAGTCCCTTCATCTTTTCCAGCAGTCTCCATCCCTGTCTTTCTTCCTCATGCCTTTGTTACCATGTACATATCTATCTCTTTCCTTCTCAGCCAATCCCGTTCTAGTATCATCTTCTCTGTTCCCTCCATTTTTCTTTGCCCACCCTCCATTAATTGGTTATGACATAGAACAAGATTTTACAAAAAGAATATGCAAGGGTAATGTAACCCTTTAATTTTAAAACCAGATGGCTAGAAAAATTCTATTTACTTATGTGACCTTGAACTTTTTTCCTCCTGTGTCAACAGCCAGAAGAAAAAGTTTCCCATCCTTGATTTATGTAGCCAGGACGGGGCACTGACAAGGATAGCAGGATGAGGAACCAACAGGAATCCAGGAAAACTTCTATTCCCTTCCCTGTTGTGAAGGTTGTTTCTTTATTAAGCTCTTGCCTTCAACACACTTCCTGAGTAATGGAAGAAAAATGTTCTTGCTGCCCCTGCCGTGGAACGCAGTTATTACTTCTCCTGATGGGAAGGATTTACACCCCCACCCCTCCACCCCCCACCTACTATGTAATGCTTTGGACCTATAGGAAGACAAAACCTTTACATGTCAGAAAAAAAAAAAAAAAGCCTGGTAGACATGGAACTTCCTATGCAGCAGTATCTGGGGGAGTTGCAAACCCTCTTCTTGTTTTCCTGGTCTCCTCTCCACCTAATCCTCTGGCTCCCCCACATCCTGTTGCTGTGTTGCCAACAATTCTACAGGCCCCGGGACACTAACATTTACTGAAGACCGTCCTCCATGCGCTTGTTTAGGCTGTGAAGGAAACGTCACAAGGGGCTTTGTAATCAGGAGGGGCCCGGTTGAAATTGAACATGTTCACAAACAACATTCTATATTTAATGGATTTCTGTCTACACTCCAGCTTCCTTTCTCTCATAAGATCACATTCGAGAGGGTGACTCACTATTTTAACTTAAGTGAATGTTCTTAGATTTATCTTATACTTTCTAAACTTAGAATCATAACCAATGCCCCATAATGCTTTTTTAACACTTTAAATGATCATCATATCCTGTGAACAAAATAAAAAAACATTATTATCAGTGGAAATCTAGGGGGTTCATCATCAGAAAATCTTAAGGTTAGATGAGACCTTATTTTGGTTGCTGGAAATGTTTTTAAGAGGTCTCCAAACAATCAAAGAGCAGCCAATGGCTTGTTCCCAATACCCACGGGATAAGAGATGCCTTGACTGTTTCTTCTAGCTTCAGATCCTCAGTTCTGATTTTTTGGTGTTTTCTGAGTTTGTCTCTTGGCCTCTCCTAGTGCCCTCTTGATATGGATCTTGGTTTACTTTTCAAACCAACCTCTTAGACCATGGACTAAACCTACATCCTGCTCACCCTTTCCAGCGCTGCCTAAGGTGTCCAGGCCAGTGGCTGTCCAACCAGAATCAGCATTTAAGATGCATGTTTCTTCAACCCCACTCACAGAGAGGATGACTTGGTAGGTCTGGGGCGAAGCTCAGGAATCTGCATTGGAATGTGTCGTTCAGGTGATGCTGGTGAAGGTAGACCACTCTTGGAGAAACAATGGCCTTCTATTTCTCCTCTCTTATTACCTTTCTTCTTTTGCCATCCACTCTGAAAAATAAGGATTGCTCAAGAATAGAATTCACAATCTCTGAAGTGGCCAAGGAAATCTGCCTTTTAAAATAATATCTATCCCAGGTGCTTCTGACGCATGTTTCCCACAGACTATACCTTTACAAGCATTACATTAATTTCTTTTTTTAAGCAGGGGAATGGCATAATTATATTTGTGTTTTGAAAAAAAAAAAAAAAAAACCACCCTGGCAGCAGTGTGGAGAGTACAATACAAAACTAAAGGCTGGGCTCTGTCACCTCTGGCTCTCTCTTCTTCTCCCCTTGTTAAGTGCATGAGCTCTGAAAGGCTCTGCCCTTGGCCTTTCTCTTGTCTGTGGATGAGCTAGCCATCCTCATGCTTTCAAATATCATTTGCATAAGGATGGCTCCAAAATCTTTATTCCTGCCCTTTTTGCCATGCTCTAAGCCCCTCATTTCTGGACGCCTCACTAGCACCCCAAATGCAGAACGTCCCCAACTGAACTCAACACCTTCTCCTTAGAAACTCTTCATTCTCCTGTTTGCTGTTTCTTTGAATGCCACTGCCCTTCCAGTTACCCCAAACCATCTTTCATTCTCCCTCTAACTCAGCCTTCACATTCAGATCTCTATTCTGCCTTCTCAAAATCTCTGTTATTGATTGATTCCTTTCTATTTGCAATTTCACTGTGCTAGTTCATTCCTGTGTTTCACACATTTCCAGAACTCTATTGATTTTCTTCATTCACCATACTTAATAGGCTGGCATTCGAGACCTTCTTTTATTGGATGTCAACCCACTTTTCCAACCATGTGTCTTACTATACTGCTTCGTGCCCTGCTGATGACAACCCACCTTGAGCACTCATCTTTCTCCCTCGCACACCTTGCCCCATCCCTAGGACACGCCTCTGCCTCAGTTATGCTTTCCTCCATTTCCAGCTTGTCATTCTGCAGCCAGTTCAACTGACATATCCAAGTAAAACCTTCCCACCTGTGGCCCAGCTCCCAGGGCACTTTATCAATGCCACTTTTCTGGTACTTAACACTTTCAACCATGAATTGTCAATTACTGACGTACAAAGCTTACATGCTGTAGATGACTTTGCAGCCCCCTCCCAGGACAATATTCCTTTTAAAGGCTGAATAATATTCCATTGTACACATATACCACATTTTGTTTATCCATTCATCTGTCGATGGATCATGTTGGATATTTTAACACCTATGCCCTTAGTACTTATAATGCCTGTGTCCAATAGATAATGTTTGTAGATTAAATGACCAATCTTCAGTAAGTATCTTCATTTATCTAGGCCATAGGTTATCTGTGAAATGAGGCATATGACCTTTGATGAGCATTAAGGCTGTGACACTTAGTGACAAGATGTTTCGACCAGGAAGCATTGGGGTGTGAATTCTTCTGGTGCGTGAAATTAGGAGACTTTCTTTCTGCCTGATATTTATTTACATTAACTGATTTACGTTCAGATTCTATTGGTTAGGGTCTCTTGGCTGCAAGCAACAGAAACCAACTCTAGCTAATTTAAATAGGAAATACATGTATTGAAGAAGTGATATAAAGTAGTTCATAGTATGAGTGGTGAACCAAGCTTACAAAAAAGAACAAATAAGCAGTTTCAGGGGTAGGGATCAAGAACTACTCAGTAGGGGCTGACCCTGTGCCTCACTCAAGAGAGTGCGGCACTGGGAGCACCAAGGCCACAGGTTCGGATCCTATATAGGGATGGCCGGTGCACTCACTGGCTGAGCGCAGTGCGGGTGACACCAAGCCAAGGGTTACGATCCCCTTACCGGTCACACACAAAAAAATAAAAAAATAAATAGAACTACTCAGTAGCCTTGTCATGGTGCACAACTGAAATAACCGAGCTTCAGCCATTTTTCTACCTTTGGGTATTTCTTCTCAAGATTAACATTCATGTGAAAGCCCATTGGCTTAGCTTGTGTTATGGGCCTATTCCTTTGGCAAACGTACACCGGGATGCAGATTATGAGGAAGAGATAATTCTCTATGAAAAAATCAAGATGCTGAGTAGTCAAAACCCATCAATAACAACAACTCATTATGGGCACTGAAGAGCCTACTGAAAGAAAATAATTTAACCTGTGTGTACCATCTGGGTGGTCTCGTGGACTGAAATGATCTAATTAAGGCCAGAAGGCAGGGAGTAATAAAATACATGCCAGGAGAGATCTTAGAATGAAAGAATAAGGAATATATAATATTAAGCAGATCCCCAAATAAAACCTGCCTTTAGAGAAGAAGTGTGATTTAGAATACTGCCCTGACAGAATTTTTATACCCTGGAGGAGTGGAACTTTGCTGTGGGCAGCCTCTGTAACTGAAGGTAATAAGGAAGAGTGTTCAGTTTGCCAGAGCAGTGATATGGATGTCCAGCATCATGGTGCAACATTGTACTTCAGCATCACCAACAGCAAGCATAGCAGATTTCCAGCCCCACCAATATGTAGGTAGAGGTACTGGTGATGGTGATTCAAACAGAGTTCCAGTCTCAGAGGAGAGTTTGGTGGAACTATCTGGGGCCTGCATGGATTCTAAGCTCTGCTAACTGCTATGGTTACTGACAACCAGGACTAATTTGTCAACAACTGCTAGCACCACACCCCATGGGAATTCCCAGATCAATATGAAGTATCTTAAATCTTGTCTTTGCTGTATTGGCTATAAATTCCCTACGTTGTCTATGTAGACAACAAATAGGTGGGATCTGGGAGAGCTGCTGATTTGGTTTACTAATGATGCAATCTGGCTACAATCTGGTTGGTGGAATCTGGAGAAAATAGCCTATATTTCTATGAATCTAAATCTATGAAAACATCCTTCAAATAAAGGGATAAGGGTATTGTGGATAGAGTCTGTTAACAGTAAAGATGTAGAGCAAACTGAAGAAAAAACGTTGTTAGTTCCATTCTCCCCTTTTCTAGGGTGATGGGACAAAAATAGCTAACATGTGGGGTTCACACCTTTCCTCTTCTAGACTAAGAAGGAGCATGATAATTTTGCTCATGAATGCATGGCACATCCCTATCTGACATTTTCCTTGTTGATTTATTCATTTAATTTATGGTTTCTCTCTCTCTCTGCTAGAAGGTAAGCTCTAGGAGAAAAGGAATTTGTGTCACTTTTATTCACTCTTGTATTCTCAAAACCAAGGACAGTACCTCACACATGGTAAGCACTCGATAAAAATTTCTTAGATAGATAAATAAATATAAATATAAAATAAATAAATATAGCACACTCTTTGAAAATCTGAGCAATATTCAACAAAATAAATCAAATATTTGATGGGTGCCCAAAACATATCCTTCAAAATCAAAGTGGTGGGGGGTTGTTTCGAAGTGGGGATAACAGTGAATTATTCTATGAGCACCATTTTGCACTCATCTGACATTTGTGTAGCTTTTTTTTTTTTTCAGTGTTTCAGCAGCTAATGTTTCATGAGTATCACATAATCTGGACTTCAGAAAACTAGGTCCTCTGATGCATGAATCACCCTAAGCCTGACAAACTTTAATTAAATTCGTGTGTCTCTTGTTTCCACAAGGGCATTTAATGATTTTTTTAGAACATTAACAGGAATTAGCCTTGTATTAAATTTCCTTGTAGTCTCCATAGCATCTTGCACAATGTTCTGCATAGATAAATAAATCAGTATTGAGTTGTAGAATGAAGAAAGGAAAGAATTGAACCTACCCTAGTGCCAGGTAAATTTAAATTATTGTCCTAAAATTGTTGGAATAAATAGATAGCTATAAATTTTATCTAAAAGTAACTTTTATTTGCTCTGCCAACTGAACTAGAAGGTATTAAGATTTACAGTAATATGAGTTATCTATTTTTCAAGTTTTCTTCCTTCTTTCTTTGCTTTCTCCCTTTTATTTACTTTTTTCTTTTAAATAAACAGATCTTCTAGGACTTTGTGAGGTCTTTGCTGGTTTTCAAGGCACCATATTGAGGAAAAATAGTTTTTAAACATTGAATGTTACTCCTTTTAGAATAAAAACTAAAATAAAATAAAAGCAATTACCTTAAAATGCTCAATGATTTCATTAAATTACTGGACCAGGTACCTCAAGGGAAAAGAAAAGATCATGCCTGTGACAAAACATCAGAAAAATATCTGGTGCAGGTAAAGAAAAGATGAGTCTAATAGAAAGACATTGGAAGTTCATTCTGGCACGTTTTTGAAAAAGTGAAAATAAGAAATATGAGAGTACTTCAGAAAGTTCATGGGACATGAAAATTGATTACATTGTTTAATGAGGAATATTCTAATTATCCTGATTTAAACGTCACATATTGTACACAGGTATTGATATTCAATGCTGTACCCCACAGATATGTGTAATCAACTATGTTCTTTGGTGGTGTTAGACCTTTACTGATTAATATCAGAACTTTGATCTGTGTGTTTTTTGTTTTTTCTTTCAGCTCTGTGTTGGATTATTTGCTATTCCCACCACTTAAACTCTGCACAGTAACTAATTTATTCTCTTTTGCTTGCTTCTAAAATGGGAGAAATTCCTGTGGGGACCAGCACTTGAGCCCTGTGGTTGAGCTAAATTGCTGCTTTGCTGCTGATTCACTGGGGAGGGCTTTTTGTGTGGCTTAGGTTTCAATTCTTGACCTTGTAAGCACTTCCAGGTCTTGTGAGATCCGATACACCTGGGTTGTGTGGAAACTCTGGTCTGGGCCTGAGTCTTTTCAACAAACTGCACTCCCTGTGGTTCTATATTCTGACCATTCTCCACTGAGTGGGCCTGTGCCCCAGTGCTCCCACCATAGGCCCATCCCCCACTTTGCTCATGAAGGAGGTCATTTAGAGACAAATTATTTCACAATCTTTTCGAAGCCTGTGCAGTGGAATTGGAATGGAAAACCAAGCACCTATTGTCTTAATGGATGTCAACATTTGGAAGATCTGAACAACTTGCTGCACCAATATTTTTCAGATAATTTTTAAAAACATAGTCTACTTTTGATTGTGATTTGCCACTTGGACCAACATTATGCATTTAATTTCCAGTTATTGAGGATTTTCCAGAAATATATCTGCTGTTTTAAGGTCAAAATTTTGAGGATCGATATTGTTTTAGAAAAAAAACCAAACTTTTTTACCGTGGCTCCCAAAGCTCCCCACCTTGTGCTACTGTCTGTCTCTCACTATGATCTAGTAATACCGGTTTGTTTTCAGTCCTCACATGAGGACTCCACGTTTCCTCCCGCTTACGACCTTTGCACATGTTAACTAGCCCATTTGCCTATAGTTGTCTGTCTCCTCTTCCCCTCTACCCTTCACCTGATTGACACATGTTCGGCCTTGAGATTTCGGATCTGTATGTTTTTATTGCCGTGTTACAAACTACCACAAATTACATAGCTTAAAACAACACATATTTATTATCTCACACATATGTAAATTAATAATCCAGGTGGGCTCAACTGGTTTCTCTGCTCCAGGTTTCCCAAAGCCTAAATCAAGATGTTGGCAGGGCTGTGCTCCTTTCTGGAAGTTCTGGGGAGCACCCATTTCCGGGCTCATTCTAGATATTGGTAGACTCTGTCTGACTTCTTCCATCTCATATCTTCTGCCTCTAGCTGGTGGCATCTCCAAATATTGTCTTTGGTTTTATGATTGAGCACATGGTTGCCTTGTCAGAGACCATGCTTCCTAGTTTCACTCACAGCTAGGTGTGGCCATGAGACTAAGCTCTCTCCAACTGAGTATGAAGAGAAGTGATATGTGCAACTTCTGCCTCACTTGCTTTAAAATAAGTTGGTTGTGTAAATAAAGGACTTCCTCTGTCCCCCTCTTCCTGGGAGCCAGAATGCAAACGTGCTATGACCCGGCTCATGTGATTAGATTGGGCCCACTTGGGTAATCCAGGATAATCTACCTATGTTAAAATCTGTAACCTTAATTATATCTGCAAAGGCCCTTTTCCTGTGTAATGTGGCACATTCACAAGTTCCGGTCATTAGGGCATGGACATCTTTGGAGGACACCTTTGTTTCCACAAACTCCAAAGCTTTTCCTGATCTCCCTACTGTTGAAGTTTCCCTCAGCTCCTATAATTTTCCACCCTTGTGATGACTCATTGGCCTCTGAGCGGCTCTTTTTTCCCATTGTCTATGGCCCCTCTCTCCTATGTGGGTCCATGAGAACCCTGTTAGTGGTCTGGCTGGCCTGGGGGCCACCAAGGCCCTATTCTCCCCTGCTGCCTCCAAGAAACTTCATACAAAGGGCACAGCTGCAGCTTTTGCCAGCTCTTGTTCCATGTGCTCACCAGGGCCAGCCTGGAAGTGGCTGGGGTTCAGGACAGTGGGAGTGATCCTTTCTTTGTGTCATCATGACTTCTCCTGCCTTCGTGAACTTTGCAGGTCTTGCCTCCTGTTCCCCTGAGTTCTAGCCTACAGTGGGGATTAAGCCTCGATGAAGTTGGGGGGCATCCAGTCTACAGCAATAGGTAATGAAAAAAGAGTAGATGAAAGATTCTGACACTTACCTGTGATTGAGGAGTGCCCATCCCCAACAGGTAATTTCATTCATTTGGTGGAAGCTACCTATGTTGTAGTACCTAAAAAGGAGTCACTGGTTCAACATACATGTCACCTTCATTTATTCAACAAATATGTACTGAGCATCTACTGTGTGACAGGCATTATATTAGTCACTGAAGACAGAAGTAAACAGACAGACATACTCCTTGTTCTCATGGAGTTTTCATTCTAGTTGAGGAGACAATTTCAATTAAACAAATACATAAAAAATAAAATCTTAAAATGGTAGTAAGTGTTCTTTTAGTTAGGTAAATTTTATGCTGCTATAACAATAAGGCCTCACATTAGTGTAGCCTCAGTAATATATGCTTACTTTATTCTCACCTAAAAATCTTGAGGTGACCACTTAGACTGGCCATTATTAAAAAGACAGAATAACAAATGCTGACGAGGATGTGGGGAAAGGGGAACTCTTCTACACTGTTGGTCGGACTGTAAATTAGCACAGCCATTGTGGAAAATGGTACGGAAGTTCCTCAAACAACTACAGATAGAACTACCATCAATCCCACTTGTGGGTATATATCCAAAAGAATGGAAATCATCATGTGGAAGGGATCCCTGCACTCCCATGGTGATCACAGCTCTATTTACAATAACCAAGACATGGAACCAATCTAAATGTCTATCATCAGACAACTGGATAAGGAAAATGTGATATACATACAGAATGGAACACTACTCAGTCATGAAAAAGAATAAAATTCTGCCATTTGCAGCCACATGGATGAGCTTGGAGAAAATTATGTTAAGTGCAATAAGCCAGGCACAGAAAGAGTGATGGAGTTTGGATGTGTTGTCCCCTCCAAAACTCATGTGGAAATTTGACCTCCAATGTGGCAGTGTTGGAAACTGATTCAGTATGGGGGCAGATCTCTCTTGAATGGATTAATGCTCTCCCTGCGGGAGGGAGGATTAATGAGTGAGTTCTCGCTCTATTAGTTCACGCAAGACCTGATTGTTTAAAGTACCCTGGCACCTTCTCTCTCTCTTGCTTCCTTTCGCCATGTGATCTGCTTGTACCCGTCGGCTGCCTGCCACTTTCCACCATGAGTAGAAGCAGCCTGAGGCCCGTTTCAGATGCAGCTGTCCCAGTATCATAAGCCAAATAAACCTCTTTTCCTTATAAATTACCCAGTCTCAGGTATTTCTGTTATAGAAACACAAACGGATGAAAACAAAGAGAAATACCACATGTCCTCACTCATAAGTGGGAGCTAAGAAAGAAAGAATGAATGAGTGAATGAAAAAGGAAGACCACAATAAAACATTGGCCTTTCAGAAGGAGAGAGCAGATATATAATTACTAGAGGTGGAAAGGGGGGAGGGGATTAGGGAGCAACTGGATAAGGAATACAAAGAGTAATTATGATTCATAATGATGACCATGCTAATAATATTGATTTGATCATCACATACTGCACACATACTGATAGTCAACTCCCCATAAATATGTATAATCAAAAAAAAATCTTGAGGTGAAAAGTTTAGATTTGTAGGACAACTATGCTCATGAAGGAAGTCATTTAGAGACCCACATTTCTTCCATGTTATTATTCTGTCATCTCCCAAGACATTACTCTTACCAGCATAGCTGATTCCAGGTCAAGAGCACGTTTGCATTCTGGCTCCCAGGAAGAGGGGGAGAGAAGAAGTCCTTTATTTACACAACCAACTTATTTTAAAGCAAGTGAGGCAGAAGTTGCACGTATCACTTCTGTTCACACTCAACTGGAGAGAGCTTAGTCTCATGGCCACACCTAGCTGTGAGTGAAACTAGGAAGCATGGTCTCTGACAAGGCAACCATGTGCTCAACCATAAAACCAAAGACAATATTTGGAGATGCCACCAGCTTAGTGCCACAGCCGCTATGGATGGAAAATTATAGGAGCTGAGGGAAACTTCAACAGTAGGGAGATCAGGAAAAGGTTTGGAGTTTGTGGAAACAAAGGTGTCCTCCAAAGATGTCCATGCCCTAATGATCGGAACTTGTGAATATGCCACATTACACAGGAAAAGGGCCTTTGCAGATATAATTAAGGTTACAGATTTTAACATAGGTAGATTATCCAGGATTACCCAAGTGGGCCCAATCTAATCACATGAGCCCTTAAATGGAGAGAACTTTATCCAGCTAGAGGCAGAAGATATGAGATGGAAGAAGTCAGACAGTCTACCAATATCCAGGATTACCCAAGTGGGCCCAATCTAATCACATGAGCCCTTAAATGGAGAGAACTTTATCCAGCTAGAGGCAGAAGATATGAGATGGAAGAAGTCAGACAGAGTCTACCAATATCTAGAATGAGCCCGGAAATGGGTGCTCCCCAGAACTTCCAGAAAGGAGCACAGCCCTGCCAACATCTTGATTTAGGCTTTGGGAAACCTGGAGCAGAGAAACCAGTTGAGCCCACCTGGATTATTAATTTACATATGTGTGAGATAATAAATATGTGTTGTTTTAAGCTATGTAATTTGTGGTAGTTTGTAACACGGCAATAAAAACATACAGATCCGAAATCTCAAGGCCGAACATGTGTCAATCAGGTGAAGGGTAGAGGGGAAGAGGAGACAGACAACTATAGGCAAATGGGCTAGTTAACATGTGCAAAGGTCGTAAGCGGGAGGAAACGTGGAGTCCTCATGTGAGGACTGAAAACAAACCGGTATTACTAGATCATAGTGAGAGACAGACAGTAGCACAAGGTGGGGAGCTTTGGGAGCCACGGTAAAAAAGTTTGGTTTTTTTTCTAAAACAATATCGATCCTCAAAATTTTGACCTTAAAACCCCTTTCTGCTCTTACAAATTACTGAGAGCCCTCAAAAGATTTAATTTATATGAATGATATCTATCAATATTTACTGTATTAAAATTTAAAGCTGGGAAATTTGAAAAAATATTTACTTACTAATTAACTTTGAAACAATAATAAGTCCGTTACAAGTTAACATTTTTTAATAAAAGCTAGCTATATTTCCCAAAACAAAATAAAAATATTGAGAAAAGTGCCATTATTTTATGTTTTTGCATATCTCTTTAATGTCTGGCTAAAGAGAGGAAAGCTGGATTCTTATTTCTCCTTCTGTATTCAGTGCATGATATGTTGTTGTGGTTGAAGTATATAAAAAAATTCGACTTCACAAAGATACGTAGTTGGTAAAGGGAGAGGTAATTTAATAACCATCTCAGATAATTGCGGCTGTTCTTCCTTTGATACAACACCAGAATTTAATGAGTAGTAGTTCCGAAAAAGTTAGCTGCCATGTGAAATCTGAAACCATATCAACAAAGTTTTTATACTCGTACTTTAAAATCCCCTAGCCTATCTTGTACTTTCAATGGATAATTTTGTAACATCATGCCTTGATTATCTGAAAAATATTGGTGCAGCGAGTTATGCAGATCTTCCAAATGTTGACACATCCTACTATACAATATTGAAAAATCACAATCATTAATATCGCTTTAAATCTCATGAGAAAAGTCTTTTGTACTGGGAATCTGTCAGGCTCATAGTTGCAGATGTAAAAAATTCTAATTTTCACTTGAAAGCATGAATTTTATCATTCAAGAAAAATATTAGGGCCGGCCCGGTGGCGCACTGCTACAGTGCGCCGCTTGGGAACGCGGCGGCAATCCCGCCGAGGGTTCGGATCCCACATGCAGACCGGTTCCCGCTCACTGGCTGAGCGAGGTGCGGGTGCGACACCGAGGGTTGCGATCCCGTTGCTGGTCCCGGTCTGGTACGGGCGCGACACTGAGGGTTGCGATCCCGTTGCCGGACACGAAAAAGACGAAAAAAAGGAAAAAAAAAAAGAAAAATATTATCGGTTGTTTTCTTTGAAGTGACAAGCTCACTTATTTTATTTTTGAGAAAATGTCTGTACAATATCCGAACCTGAATAACCATTATTTTCTGCCAGTAGTTCCTCCATGTAAAAATGGTGTTTCATGTAAAAAAGTGGTTAGTGCAGCTCACAAATCAAACAATTACACAGGTGCTCACAGAAATTTATTATACATAGTTTACATTTTGTAACATAGAATATTCAAAAGACATGTGCTCAAGGGTCAAGATTTAATAAAATTACAATTTACTGATTTTATCACCAACACTATTACATGCACATGGCTTTGGTTTCTTTTGAACTCTGAGTGTGTGGTGGTAAAAAAAAAAAAATACAATTACGAACTAGTACAGTTCAGTGCCACTGCCTTGATTCATGCCAAGGAACCAGAAGTTTTACCCTCTGTTGCTTTGGCACCATTAATGGAAATGCCAAGCGAAAAAGGCTAATAGTGTCTTAGTATTACTATGAATAGGGATTTGATCTTGTTAACCCCCTGAAAGGGTCTTGATGATGCCCAGGGGTCCAATAACCACACTTTGAAAATGGCTGTTCACAAAAAAAGAACAATATAATGGATTTTAAGTAAGGCAGAGACATGTCCAAAATTGCCTGTAGTAGAGAGTTGCCAAAGACTTCCCAAGCAGCAAAAATTGTGTGGTAATGGTGCATACAACACAAGCAGTAGAGTGACATCGAATGCTCAGAACCCTTCATTTTAATTGAATGTGTGCTTGCCAAAGTACCTCCTGTTATCTTTTGTTTGGAAAAACAAAGATGTAAAGAAGTAATGGACAATATAGTAAGAGTTTAAGACATACAAAAATAACCATAATGCAAAATGAAGAAAGATAAATTTTACTAGGGAAGATACAGAGTAATGTGGGTGTTCTGAAGGAGAGAGAGATCATATCTGGCTAGGATTATCAAAACAGGTGTCATTGAGTAGGTGTCCTTTGAGATGAGGCTTGAAAAATGGATAAGATGGAAACAGGTGGAAAAAGGGATGCATGGGAAATCTAAGCAAAGGAAACTTTATAACCAAAGGACGTGGGACTGTGTATTATTAGGTAGTGTTCTCCAGAAAAACAAACCAATAGTTACATATATATATATATATATATATATA
>NW_007727198.1:169360-200773 GCF_000696425.1 Galeopterus variegatus | reverse complement strand
ATATATATATATATATATATATATACTCCATAGATATACATGAAGTAATTTATTATAAGCTATTAGCTTATGCAATTATGGAGGCTAAGAAGTCCCACAATCTGCTGTCCACCAGTTGTTCAGAGTCCTGAGAGCTGGAGAATCAGTGGTGTAGATTTCAGTCTGGGTCTGAAGCCCTGAGAACCAGGAGCACCAAGGGCAGGAGATCAATGTCCCAGTTCAAGTAGTCAGGCAGAGTTAATTCAACCTTTCTTCACCTTTGTGTTCTATTCAGGCCCTCAATGGGTTGGATGATGCCCACCTACATTGGGGATAGCCATCTGGTTTACTCAGTCTACCAGTTCAAATGTTAATCTCTTCAAGAAACACCTTTACAGACACATCCAGAAATAATGTTTAACCAGCTATCTGGGCATCCCATTGCCCAGTTAAGTTGACACATAAAATTAACCATCACAGACTGTATGGACATGTATATGGAACAGCAGGAGCCTGGGGTGAATAGAGAGGAGGCAGGGGACAGAAGACTGGAGGGGAAATGAGGTCAGATCATAGAGGCTTTTGAACTGTATGCGAAGGCATTAGCATTATTTTGGCTGGTGGAGACCCATCAAATTTTGTTGTTGTGTTTTGTTTTGCAGGCAACAGAGATGTGATTTTTGTGCCACACAAAGTATCTCAAGAATTGGTTGATGAGCTGCATTAGTAGGTAAAGGTATAATAAAAGAGTTGCTGATGTGGAGTGGTTTTGTGACTATTAGAGAAGTCAGAACAAGGTTAAAGACCTTCAACCAGTGTTATCTAGACTTATCTGTTAAC
Organism: Galeopterus variegatus; assembly: GCF_000696425.1. Taxonomy (NCBI): domain Eukaryota; kingdom Metazoa; phylum Chordata; class Mammalia; order Dermoptera; family Cynocephalidae; genus Galeopterus; species Galeopterus variegatus. The sequence continues at coordinate 199,954 of NW_007727198.1, read as the reverse complement.
TAAGAAATGCAGCAATAGTTATTCAACAACTAGCTTGTTAAATGAATGAATCTAACAAATGCCTGTTACTTTGCATTCTTTGAGAAGAACATTTTGGATGGATTCTGATTGTTCTAGCTTTCTTGGAAAGTATTTATACTGAGAGTAAATTTTTTGAAGTAAGACCTAGATTGGAATCCCAGCTCTATCACTCTGTGGCTGTTAGACCTTTAACAAATCACTTCAAATGTCTAAGTCTCAGTTGCCTCATCTGTTAAATGGGCATAATAATAGTAACACATGGTGATTGTGAAAATTAAATGAGATAATACAAGAAAACATGCTTAGAATAGTGCCTGGCTCATAACAAGCACTCAATAAAGTCAGCCATTATCATCGCCCATTGTTGAAAGTTACAGATCTTATGGGACTTAAAAGCCTTTTGAAGTAAGTGCATTTTATTTATTGGTGAAATATTAATTTGCATCTACTATGTGCAAAGTCATGGGCAAGTGCCTAAATCATAGTGATAAAATGTTGTCTCATAGAACTTAATTTAAGATGATGAAGAGGAGAATTTCCGTGTATCTGAGCTGCTTCTCCCCCTCCAGTTAGACCACACTTCTGAGTATTACAGGGATCAATTACAATTACACTGATATATGCGTTTTTTCCTATGCAGGAGAACTCTACAAGTCTCTCTGAAAGGAGTATGTAAAAGTTTGTACCATTGCTAAATATCAAGTCCTGCAGTGGAGGGCAGGAGTTTGTACAGATCTGAGTTACAAATTCTGACTGTCTTACAACCCTAGTTGATTAGTTCTTGGCAAGCCATGTAACTTAACTGAACCTCAGTTTATTCATCTGTAAAATAGGAATAATAGTACATACTGAGCAGAGCTATTGTAAATATTAAGTAGGAAAAGTATTATCTAGCTCTGGATATAACAAAGAAAAATGCTAAACGTATAAGCTCATCCTGTCACCAACCGTACTTGTAAATACTAGAAATCAAGAAGTGGGACCATTTCCTGAGACACATGAAATATCTACTCCAAATCTATTTTGCTTTCCATTTTTGCATAGTTAAAGCTAGGTACATTTTGGCCTGATTTAGCTGGCAAATGGCTAGAATTTTCTCTCTCTCCTTCTGCAGATACAGAAAGACCTGGGCTTTGCTGGAAACATCTTCACTGCCCCATGTTGGGCCCCACAAAGAAAAAAGGCAATTTTCTCAATGCACTGGACAAGGGCAGATGTGAAAATAGCATCTGACTCAAATTTTATAACCCAGAGTTCTTTTAGAGGGATTCTTGTGTTGAAAGTCATATATTCCAGGGCCACAAAACTGCTACTTTGATTTACAAGAAAGAATCTAATTAAAACTTAATAAGTAAGTCTTCAATTTATAAAGCTAATGATCTAATATTATTTGTTATATCCTAGAATTGCTCTTTGCTCAGTGAATTAATTATGGACATTTTATCTTGAGGTATTGTATGAAGCAGGAAGTACGATGTGAAGGCATTGGAAAAGTAATGGAGACAGACACGCTATTTAGCTTTTGCTGCCCTGTTTGGTCTCTGGTCATTCTTCAAAGCCTAACCACCCACACCCTTTTCCATATGAAGTAAATAATGAAGTGAGCAATCTTCTCATCCTATTTGGTTCACTTTAATAGGAACCGCAGATTTCCAGACTCTAATACTATTGCACAGTTCATCTGTAAAAGATACTTTAGCATCTTGAAATTGTGTGAAAAATTTTAAAGGTTTTTTTAAAAGCATTGGGTTTGTCTGAATTAATATTACCACGCTATGGTTTTTCATTTCAGTTGGACATATGCCCGGTGTCATAGGGTGTAGTCTGTACTCTGTGCACTTTTAAAACAAAAGGAGAGCCAAGGCTTTTGGGAATTTCCTTGGCTTGCTTTGTGTGGGGGTGTCAAACAATCAATCAATCATTATGTAATTGACAGGGAAAACTATGTACTACCCATAAAGTCACATGTGGACACAAAAGGACATAATCCGTATCTCTGCGTGCTTGCTCCACTTGTACAGGGCAAAACCTGCCAGAGTCTCCCTGCAGGCAGTTTCTACAAAGAAATAAACTTTTGCAACTGTGCCAGTCAATTTAAAATGTAGGCTGCTAAATGAGAACGAAATCTTAAACTCACAGAAGCAACCTTTTCATTTTGATGAGGATGAAGGAAATGAGGCCCAAAGAGATGAGATGGGCTTGCCCAAGGGCACAGAACAAGCTAGAAACAAGTAGAGCCAAAACCAGCATCCAGATCAGTGTTCATTCTTGTATGTAGGTTCCATAAATGGGCCAAGTCATGACACAATGTTGAAAGCCAATAAAAGACAAAAGAGTTTTATATCGATAATATTCCACAGATATATTTTATTCCACAGAAATAAAAAAATAGTAGCATTGTTATAGTACGTTTGCCAAGAAACAGCCTGAAAAGTGTCAATAAGGGACTTGAGGATAGATCAGAAATGCCTCAGATCTTTTTTTTATAAGAGCTGACCAGTTTGGTTATCATTCCTAGACTCAGGTGACTTTTCTGAATCATATAGCACACTAGGACACATTTTTCTAACTGGTCACTGGCTTTTCTTAATTACCAGGTAAGAGAAAAAATAAACCTTGAAGGATGGTAAAGATTACCTGGCCAAATTATTTGCAACTTCCTGGTGACTATATTCCTATTGAGAAATATGATAGAGCCACATTGCTGGCTATTTTTTCAGTATAAGGTTTAATAGGGTTTGGGCACATTCAAAAATTATGCATTGATTTACACATTGTCAGTCTAATTAAATGTCATATTCTGTAGTTGATGGTATGGTACCCTATAGGCTGATGGAAAATCTTGAGGTGGTATGAAAAATCGTTGTACTCAGATTCCGAGAGTACCATAACATTCACATGTCTGCCTGCAAACAAAATTTTCAATAACATTGAAGTGACTTGCCAAAACAATTTTAATATGGGTGTGATCTAATCTCAACCTGAAATTTTGTATAAAAGTTTACATTTCCATTTGCGTGTATACCAACGTTAGAAGAAAAACCAAATAATAGGCAAGCTAATTAAATTTAATTTTTGTTTGGGAGGAAAATCACCATGGGAGTTTCACATAAGAGTTACACATAAGGGCTGAGTTACAGTTCACACACATAAGAATACTGCTATGCTTTTAAAAAAATTAAAATAATAAACCTTTTCCTTTCCACTGGCATACAGAAAAAGGGGAAGGTAAAAGTGAAGGAAAAGAAAAGATTCTTCTGTTAATGTTACTGGAACAAATGACAAGTATTCGGGAGGAAAACTAAATTAGATCCAATCTAATGCCCTAAAGTAAAATAAATTGCAGATTATTTAAAGATTTAAATGTAAAAAGGAAAAGAAAAAAAACACTAAAAGTGCTAGAAGAACTTAAAGGTGAGCATTTTATTTTTATAATCCTGGAGTGGAGAATGCTTTTTGAAAGATGACATGAAAGGCAGAAGCTATAAATGATTGATAAATGTGAATACATTCATATGAAAAATATTTATATATAGTAAAAACACCGATGTCGAACCGGGGAAAAAATTATTGTTACATATAACAAAGAGTTATTACATATAACATACAAAGAGCTCTAACATCAATGACAAGTGAATATCTCAATAGGAAAGTAGGACAACAATGTAAATAACAATTCACAAATAAGATACAAACATGTTCAGTCCAAAGACACTAAAAAAAAAAAAAGACAAATTCTTCTGTAATTAATGACTTGAAAAAAATGGGGCTTTTTTTTGCCTATCAAATATCAACAATAGTTTGGTTTTTATTTTGAAACATTTGTGTTTGGAAAGTGACTATATTATTTAGGCTTCATTCTCATAGATGTCATCATTGTCATTTTATTTTTCATAGCAACCAGTTACCAGATTCACTGAAGCCCACCCACTGTTGGGTGTTTGGCAAATTAAAGGCTGTGATTATTTTTGCCAGACAACTTATCTCCTCTGAGTCCTGTGATACTGTGTACATCAGAGTAGGAGATGTTTTCAAAGTCTGGGCCTTAAGTTAATATGCACTCTGCATGCCCATGGAGCAATGTGCACATTGGGGAATGCAGAGCTGGCATGGATTTACTCCCAGTGGTAATCGGACAGGCTGATACTGATGATTCTACAATAATACCTGATACTTAGGCACAGTTTAGATATGGTCAGTCTCCTCACAAATCAGCAGATCCCATAATTTGACACATCTTGGTGGTCTTAGTCTATGTTTTTCTTTCAACATTTTATCAAAATATTTTTTAAAAATACAGAAATTTGGAGAGAATAGTACTATGAACACTTATACATTCACCAATTCAATTCGACAATTAAAATCATCATATTTTAAACACATTGGAGGTCTCTTTCTAAACATTGTTCTAGATGCAAACACAATCAAGTACATGTGTATGAGAATGAGATAAACATACAGAATGCCGTGGATTGAATTGTGTCCCCCAAAGTATTAGAAACTTAACCCCCACTGTAACTGTTAAGAGGGTGGGAAATCTTATTTTGGCAATTGAAAAGTAGGGCCTTGAAGAGGTGATTAGATAGTGAGGACCATGCCCCAGTAAATGGTGGTCATGGGCGTGATTCAGAGGGCTTTAAAAGGAGAGCACATGAGGAGTTCTCTCTCTTCCTTCTGCCTTTCTTGCAGTGTGATACCTTGAGTCACTGAAGTCACCACCACCAAGACCCTCACCAGATGTGTTCCCTGGACATTGGACTTCCCAGTCCCCGAAACTATAAGCAATAAATATTGTTTCTTTACAATTTACTCAGTTTCAAGTATTTATGTTATAAGCAACAGAGAGGGACTAATACAATACAATGCAATATTATTCAGCCTTGAAAAAGAATGAAAACCTACCATTTGCAACAACATGGATAGACTACAGGACATTATGCTAAGTGATATGAACCAGATACAGAAAGACAAATACTGTCTGATGTCACTTATATGTAGAATCTATAATGGCCAAACTCATAGAAGCAGAGTATAGAATGGTGGTTGTCAGGGACAGCGAGGTGGGGGAAATGGGGAGATGTTGTTCAAGGAGTACAAAGTTTCAGTTAAGCAAGATGAATGAGTCCTGGAGGTCTAATGTATAGCATGGTGATTACAGGTAATACTGTACCATATACTTGAAATTTGCTAAGAGAGTAGATCCTAAGTGTTCTCGCCACAAAATATAAAAGGATAACTATGTGAGGTGATCGATATGTTAATTAGCTTAATTGTAGTGATTATGTCACAATGTATACATATACCAATTTGCAAGTTGTACACCTTAATATATATAATAAAAAATGAGATCATACTTTACATGTTATTGTGTAATATTTTTAAATTTTCACAAAATATATTGTAAATATTTTTTCAAGCATCACTTAAATATTCTTCCACAACATCGTATTTAAATGTCCTTTAACATCTGTTGTATGGGCCAGTCATAATTTTCATAACCAATTTGCTACAATTGGACATTAGTGGTGTCTTCAATTTTTTATTATAATGAAAAAAAAAAGAGAGATCAATGAACATCCATGTGCCTTTTTGCCATTGGGTGATAATATCATGAGGTAAATTCCTAGACTGGGGGTTAAGGAGTTAAAGGACATGTACATTTTAGATTTTGTTTAGTCCTCTTTTGAGACAAGATTAATGTCAGACAGCTAGAAAAGTCCTCTTTTGAGATTTGGTGACAGAAATCAGGGAATTAGTAGTTCTTTGGAAATAAAATTTACAGATACCTGAAACATACCTATTCTGATTCCAAACATTTTTAGCTATTTGGGTTAAGACACATCTGTAAAATGCACTATATACTTTCCCCTGACATCTTAAACAGATGATGCTAAATATAGTTTAATCATTATTACTCTTTTTGGATGAAGATTTAGGTCATGGTAAGTTTTTCTGGGCTATTTGCTCTCACACTCAATGGTCCCGGATTTTCCCATCTTCCTTTGCACTATTATTTCATTCCTTTCTTTTCTTCTTTCCCCTTTCCCTGTCCTTGCTTCAATAATTGTATTGCAAGAAGAACTGAGAAAAAACAATATAAATAAACTTACTAAGCCATAATTTATACCCAATTCTAAGTCAATAGAATCTGACCTGAGGCCACCTTCACTTCAGTGTCACACATCGCTTCCCAGAATCCTCTTATGTTGACTTCCTGCTTGTGCAGCTGGTTGAGACTGCTACAATTCTGACCTGAAGATAATCAGGTTTTCCCACCACAAGGCAATGTGCTCTTATTTGTGTAAAATTTCGGTTACGGCTGAATCTACATAAAGTTTGTATTATTTGCCTTGAGTCAACTTTGTCCCCAAGCCTAGCCTCTCCAACAAAAATAAGAAAATATTAGAGGCAGCAATGTTCACTCCTGAACAGAGTTTTATTGAACTATTCCTTTCCAATAATTGTTTTCCTTTACATATTAAATAACAAGTCCTACATGTTCATTCTGTAAAGCAGTAGGTTCGTCCTTGAAATTAGCTTATCAACATAGTCTGCAGATCACATTTTATGGGAGAAAAAAAAGGATGCTCATAGAGCAAGGAATTATCTTAACCAGCAGCATAATAGTTGCTTAAATTCACTCACACTCGAGCATGAGCTGGGGTCGACATAATCAAAGTGAAGTGGAGAATTAAAGTAATTTGAGATAATTCAGTCCAGAAAAATCTACCCCCAAACCTTTCACCTAATTGCATCAATTATCTAATTGAAGTAAACCTTGGGGAATTGGGGCCTAAATTATGCTGATAATTGATTTAATTTTCATTTAGTTTGTATATGAAAATATACCTCCCCCCCACATATTTTACCTTGAAGCTTTCTATTTAGTGACAAGCTAATGCAGCCTCCATCACTAGAACTGACATAATTTGTCACTTGTGGTTTCCTCACATTGGCATATCCCAACCATAAGATTTCATTGGCATGGTCATAATAGAGCTCTGGGAGGAAAGTTCCAGTTTTCTACAACTTGAATTATGTAACAGGATATTAATTGTTTTTTTGGAGGTGAGGAATGGAAAATTCCTACATTTTTAATGTAGGCTTTTTACTGATTTTTTTTTTCTTCTCTTTTACAGAATGATTTCTTACTTTTTGGGGGTATACCTGACGTTTTGCAGGAGAAGCTGAAAAACATGTTTTAGTCCATTTGTGTTGCTATAACAGAAATACCTGAAACTGGGTAATTTATAAAGAACAGAGGTTTATTTGGCTTACGATTCTGGGACAGCTGCATCTGGCATGGGCCTCAGGCTGCTTCTACTCATGGTGGAAAGTGGCAGGCAGCCAGCAGGTACAAACAGATCACATGGCGAGAGGAAGCAAGAGAGAGGAGAGAGGAGGTGCCAGGGTCTTTTAAACAATCAGGTCTTGCGGGAACTAATAGAGCAAGAACTCACTCATTAATTCCCCTCCCCCCAGGGAGAACATTAATCCATTCAAGAGGGATCCACCCCCATGACCCAATCAGTTTCCAACACTGCCACATTGGAGATCAAATTTCCACATGAGTTTTGGAGGGGACAACACATCCAAACTCCATCATGTTAGTTGGTGAGAAGAGGGGCCGAGGAGATTTTCTCTGCTCAGTTCTGCTAATTCAACAAGAAAGTATTAATATACTGTGTTCATACAGAAGTCAGAAGATTCCACACAGCACAAAATACACAACTCTCCATTAACTAAACCCTCTGAATGACAGTAAAGTTCCTTAGGTAGTCCCTTAGTTCTTGAAAGAACAACTTCCTTCTGCTTCCTTGCCCAATTACTAGTAACTTTAAGAAGTTCGGGACCATCAACCATTTGCCTCTTCACACTTTGCCACTAATGCATACCTAAAGACCATTTAGTCCAAACCAGTATCAAAAACAGAAACACATAAGCACAGCCAATTGTAGGTGTTAATTCACTCAACAAATATTTAGTGGAACTGAGCTGGGCCCTTGAGATACAAGACAAAGACAGTCTTTGCCCTCCAAATGTCTTCAGCCTAGTTGAGAAGTGAGACAAGTAAACTGGCAAATTTTAAACTAGGCTGAGAGTGTTCTGATAGGGTAATTAATCACAGAATACTTGGAAGCACATAGGAAGGTCCCCTAACCTGGGCTTGCCCAGAAATTTGGGAAAGGCATACCGGGATATAGAATTTGGGCTTTAGTTTTAGGGTGATAGGACACCATTCAGGTGTTACAAGCAGAGAAATGAAAGTATGAGATCACTCTACCTTGTGTTGAAGAAATTGGTGGAGAAAGAGAAGGATAGCAAGAGCAGATGCAGGTGGGAGGATGACCAGGTATGGCAGAGGTCCAGGAGAGAGGGGATGCAGTGGGTGATGGAGATAAGTGAAGAGTTGAGAGAGATATTGGATGTTGGAGTCAGACAGACCTAGGTTTGCTCCCTTCTCTGCTAGCAGCTAGCCTTAGGCAAATCATTTAACTTCTCTTGCCTCATTTTCTGTATCTCGACTAAACTAAAATAGTAACAGCTACTTCCATGTTGTTGTTAGGACTAAAGAGAAGAACACAAGCAAAAAGAAAGATTATGACATTATAAATCAAAATGTCAATCATAAAAGACAGTCTCACTTTTCCTATAGATATGTTCTGCGTGAGATAAAAACAAATGCAGATTTTTTGTTTATTTTTTAAGATTGCTTGATGAAATACTACTTATTAATAACAAAACCTTTAATATGACCTTCAGCTAACACAAAGTGTTCAAGACTCACAAGAATCAGAGATTTTTAACCTGTTTCAAACTTAACTTACACCTTAAACAATATAAAGATACAATTACAATAACACGTTGAAATTTCAAAAGGAGAGGACAGAACTGAGGCGGATTTCCCAGAGGTGGGAAAGGGGGAGAAGGGGAGAGGGAGGAATTACATTGTATAATGAAGAATATACTAACTTTCCTGATTTGAACATAACATAGTGCACACTGGTATTGATATTCAGTGCTTTACCCCACAGATATGTGCAATCAACTATGTTCCAATAAAAAATAAATTAATTAAAAAAGAATAAAGAATATAGGTCTTTTTATTAAGTAAAAATTGTATATATTTATGGTGTACAGTATGATATTTTAATAGATATGTACACTGTGAAATGGCTAAATCAAGCTATTAACATATGCATTACCTCAGATACTTATCATTGTTTGTGCTAAAAATGCTTAAAAATCTACTCTCTTAGCAATTTTCAAATATGCAATATATTGTTATTAACTGTAGTCACCATGACATACAAAAGTCCTCTTGAACTTATTCCTCCTGTCTAACTGAAATTTTGTGTCCTCTGACCAACATCTCCCCAATGTCTCTATCCCCCAGCCCCTGGTAACCACCATTTTACTCTCTCTTTCTATGAGTTCAACTTTTTTACACTCCACATGTAAGTGAGATCATGCAATATTTTCATTTTCATGCTTGGCTTATTTCACTCAGCATAATGTCTTCCAGGTTCATCCATGTTGTTGCAAATGACAGAATTTCCTTCTTTTTTAGGGCTTACTAGTATTCTATTCTGTATATTACATTTTCTTTGTCCATTCATCCTTTGACAGACACACTGATTCCATCTCTTGGCTATTGTGAATAATGCTGTAATAAACATGGGAGTGCAGATATCTCTTCAACATACTGATTTCATATCCTTTGGATATACACTCAGTAGTGGACTTGCTGGATCACACAGAAGTTTTATTTTTAATTTTTTCAGGAACCGCCATACTGTTTTTCAAAATGGCTGCACTAATTTACATTCCCCACCAACGGCGTATGAGGGTTGGTTCCCTTTTCTCCACATCCTTGCCAACACTTGTTTGCTTTCATCTTTTTGGTAAGAGCTATTCTTACAGGTTTGAGGTGATATCTCATTGTGGTTTTAATTTGCATTTCACGGGTAATTAGTGATGTTGAGCATTTTTTCATATACCTGTTGGCCATTTGCATGTCTTCCTTTGAGAAATGTCTATTCAGCTCCCTTGACCATTTTTTCATCAGATTATATATTTCCTTACTATTGAGTTGTTTGAGTTCTTACATATTTTGGATATTAACCCCTTATTAGATGTATGGTTTGCAAACATATTCTCCCATTCTACAGGTTGTCTCTTCACTTTGTTGTTTCCTTTGCTGCACAGAAGCTTTTTACTTCGATATCGTTCCATCTGTCTATATTTGCCTTTGTTGCCTGTGCTTTTGAGGCCATATCTAAAAAATCATTGCCCAGACTAATGTTGTGAAGCTTTTTCCCTATGTTTTTTTTTTAGTAGTTTTAAAGTTTGGGGTCTTATGTTTAAGTTTTTAATCCATTTTTTAGTTGATTTTTGTATATGGTGTGAGATGAGGGTCTAATTTCATTCTTGTGCATGTGGATCTCCAGTTTTCCCAGCACCATTTATTGAAGAGACTGTCCTTTCCCCATTGTGTGTTCTTGGCATCTTTGCTGAAAATTGCGATACAGATTATTTAAAGGATAGAGGTCAAGATACAAGGAAGCACAGAGAAAGATGAGATGAACAACCCTCTACTGTAAGGGAAGAATACTTCTTTAATACAAATAATTGCCCATTTTGATTTATCCATTTCATAAATTCAGATTTTATTACATCAGATTTTTTCAAATCAGAGCGTACTTCTAACTATATTTAAAGCTTTTGTCAAAGTACCTGGGAGAGAGTATTACTGTTGCCATCTTTTTATTGTCATTTTTAGGTGGATTTGTGGCAAAATAGAGGTTTACACTAATTACCAAAAATAATATGTGTTAGTTGCAAAGTAGTTGAATATTCCCAGTACTAGATTTAAATATTTTTTCTTAGAACCTTACTGTTTAAGTTTGCTACTAACATATGGAAATTTAGCTCATCATGTGTGATCTCTTAAAAATTAGCCAGAACTCCCAACATTTATAGCAACATCCAGGCAGTGACATCATAAGTATTTTCAGACTTGCAAATGGTCATGCTGTCTAATATTTGATGAAAGGTAGAATACAAATGTGGCTTTCTGAGAACCATTCACAGGTGTGGGCAATCAGAGTGTGCCTGCAGACCGTGGTCAGGATACCCTGGTCACTCTCTGGCAGTCTCGTTTGATGAGAGAATATACATGAGGTCAAGTGGGGAGCAATTGGATGTGCCAGAGCAAGGCAGGGTAATAAAATCAACAACAGCCAACTGGAATCCTGAAATTTGAAAGTTTAGTTTCTATTTGAGAAAATAAGAGAGGTAAAAAAGTCGACTCCTTCATATTAAAGACAAGTACCATACTGAACACCCTACTCACCCACCTCATTCTCTATTTGATTCCTGTGATCCAAAATGACAACAGTTTTATTCAAGTTAACTTCTGTGTACTGAACATCCAATTTGAGCTAAGCCAGGAGCTACAACTTCCTGACCTCAAGGAACACATAGTTCAGTGTGGGTGACAGACACATTAATGAATAATTATGCAACAATATAATTAGTGTTCTAATGGATGTGTGAACAATATGCTCTTGGTTGGGGACAGAATGTACAGAGACTTAACTGCAACACAAAGAGCTTGTACTTTGTCTAGCGGAGAGTTCTTGATGCTTTGTGAGCAGGGAAGTGACATGATCAAAGGAGAGTAAAAGAAATCTTGTGGCTTTGTGCACTAAGGACAAGGATATAGGAGAAATTATAAGAAATAAAATGCTATGGGTTAAATGTGTACTCTAAAATTTCACGTATTAGAAACTTAATCTCTATCGTAACAGTGTTAGGAGGGTGGGAAATCCAATTACGGCAATTGAAAGATGGGGCCTTTAAAAGGTGATTAGATTGTGAGAACTGTGCCCCTGTGAATGGATTGATCCACTCATGGAATAATGGGTGTGGTTTAGATGGCTTTATAAGGAGAGCACAGGAGAAAGTTCTCTCTTGCTCAGCCCATTCTCACCACATGATACCCTGGTTGCCATGGGACTGTGTAGAGTTCCCACCAAGAAGAAAGCCCTCAGCAGATGTGTTCCCTGAACTTTGGATTTCCCAGCCTCTAAAACTGTAAGAAATAAATTGCATTTCTTTACAAATTGCCCAGTTTCGGGTATTCTATTATAAGCAACAGAAATGGACTAATACATGAAAGAATTAGGAGACTATTTGATTAATTCTGGCATATCACAACAAGGATTTGAATTAAAATACTGATGTCGGTAACTGAAATAAAAGAACATATAGAGATGAGCATTATTTCAATGAAGAATTGGAATCAATAGGGCTTGGTGGTTGAGCAGTTAGGAAGGACAAGGCAAAAATTGTTTTTTGTCTATACAAGTGACAGTGTGGTGGTGCCTCTGACAGAAATGGGAAAGTTTATATGAAGAACAAATTTTGAAGGAAAGAGGCGAGGCTGTATTTTCAACATGTGTGTTTTGGGTCACAATTCAACATCTCGGTAGAAATGTTCAGCACATAGCTGGATACATAGGCTTGAGCACACACAGGAGGGTAGGTGGTTTGAGGAGAAGAATTATAAGTGTTTGACATCTAGGGGATAGTTGAGGAGGTAAGAATGAATATGTTCTTTGAGAAATTGAGTGGAAAAAGAGAGAAATGGAGAGCCATAGGATAGAACTTTGGGAAATGCTGCTATTCATGGGACAAAAGTAAGAAAAGAAAATAAGGAAGAGTATAGGGGAAATTCAGAACATGTTGTCCCAGAAGGCACAAAAGAGAGACCTTTAGTGTTGATCCTACAGTGAAGTCACAGAGGAATACTGAACTCAAAGAAAAGGCTACGGCTTAAGATTTTAGATAACAGTGGATGTCTCTGAAAAAAAAAAAAGCGTTTAGAGAGAATAGATGGTGAAAAGTAGAGGCAACAGAGGCAGAGACCACTTTCTTTTACCACATAAACTTTTTCACCAACCTCTTCAGGCCTTGACGAACTACCTCTTTATACTGGAGCAGTTGCCAACCACTAAGTCTAGGCATTTGGTGGTGAAGTGAAGGAAATGTAATACTCTATCAAGAGTGCAGCATTGACATCTTTGAGATACAAGGGAAGGCCTCGGAGGAGGACCATAGGTAGAAAGACAATGGATAGAACACTTATACTGTATTGTGGCTATCTTCTTGGGAACACAGGCAGACAATTAAGCAAATGCAAGAGCTCTGTGGGCAGGAGGTGCATGAGTTGCATCAAAAAGGTAAGAAACAGCCATTAAGGAATGTGTAGACAAGAATCAATGAGAAAAAGAATAAGCAGGAACAGGGAAGGGACTCGTAATCATAGCATCCCAAATATGTGCCAGGCACCATACCAGTGACTTGTTGGACAAGTAACAGCAGTGATTTTTTAAGAGGAATAGTTCATCCAAATTAGAATGCAAGATATGCCCCCAGGAAATGGGAATATAGACAGAGGGAGGTGGAGCTGATTTAGGGACAGAGCCATGTATAGTAGAACAGTAAGGAAGAATTAAAATGGTAATTCATGGAGTCTAGACTACATGGAGTTAATTGTAGGCAGAACAATGTTAATGAACTTTGTGAACTGAAAAAAAGTCAAAGTAAGTGGAAGGTAAAAGGCCAGTCTAGTATGGTTGGGAAATGGGGGTTAGAGGTAGGAATGGAAGTTGTGCTTAATAGAGGGAAACTAAACGCAAGATCTTAGGGGAGGAGTATTTCTTCATGGAGTTGGCATTTAGAGAGTGGCCAGTGTGGTGGGTGACTAATGTGGCATGGATTTGGGGTTCCTAGATGCTGAGAGTGGGATGCCAGTGTGTTTGCCAAAGTCATCAAATATATACTGGGGGGAACAATGGAATACCATCAAGAAAGTGAAAAGATAAGCTATAGAATGACAGAAAAAAATATGCAAATCGTATATCTGATGCCTTGGGTTAAGTGTCCCCTCAAAACTTAATTCCCACTATAACTGTTGATGGTGAGAAATCCTATTATGGCAATTGAAAGGTGGGGCCTTGAAGAGGTGATTAGATTCTTAGGATCATGCCCTAATGAATGGATTAGTAATGGTGGTCATGGGCATAGTTCTGAGGGCTTTAAAAGGAGAGCATGTGAGAGTCTCTCTCTCTTTCTCTGCCTCTGCCATCTTGCATTGTGATACCCTGTGTCATTGAAGCCACCACCAAGGAAGACCTTCACCAGATGTGTTCCTTGGACTCTGGACTTCCCAGCCTCCAAAACTCTAAGCAATAAATTTCATTTTCTTGTAAATTACCCAGTTCCAGGTGTTTTGTTGTAAGTGACAGAAATGGACTAATACATCTGAAGAGTGAAGGGAATAGGAGAGTAAAATGTTGGTGGTGAATGGGAAATTGCACACTACGGAACAGGAAATGTACAAAGCCCAGAGGGCAATGCCAGTGGAAGGTCTCCTTTGTGGAAAGCAGATGGAAACAGGGGGGACTGCAGGCTTAAAGAAGCACTCTGGGGCAGGTAGGAAGACTGGATCCAGGGAAAGCAGAGATGAGGTGTTGTTGACAAGGAGGCACGTGGTTGGGGCTAAAAGTACAGGAGTGCAAGGTAGGTATAGCAAGAACCTGGGGCAGGGGTCCCAGAGAGGAAGGCAACATGCACTCCAAGAGGCAAGCAGCAGACAGGTAGCAATCCCTGCTCTAAAAGCTGAAGGAATGGTTACAGACCGCAGAGGCAGATAGGTTATCCTAGGGAAAACGGCACAGAAAGTATGACCCAGTCCTGAGATGGGTGGCTTCTCAATTTTGTACTGGTTCAGAATTCCTAGCAGCCATCCCAGGGCTTCCTATAACTGTTTCAGAGTGTGAGAAAAAATAAATAAAACTATGATCAAGTATCTGATAATTTTAGAACTTTGGTCATGATATGGATAGAGAAGATCCTAATGGTCTAAAAAATCTAGTGTAAACCAGTTCCCACATAGGCTACAGTAAGAATTTGAGTGGTCGACACCCTTGGCTATGGCACTTCTGCTTAAAAAACATACATTTTTTTCCTGCCTAGATGTTGTTTTAAAGTAATATAGTCTGTAAGGGAGACAGCCTTTTAAAGAACAATTTCAGGAACAAACTGAGATTTTTGTAATTACAAATATAGGCATAATGCAACTAAATAAATATAAATAGGGACGAAGACACCCATTACTTTGATGTGGTAGGAGTAGGCTTTGGCTTTTCTATCTTGATGAAAGTTTGATATATTTGCCCTCTTCTTGGCTCTTTCTTCTGTCTGTAATATTTTTCCCGCTAGATATCTGGATGGCTACCTCCCATTCTTTTTTCACATTTTCGTTCGAGTGTTACTTTCTCAGTCAAGCCTACTCTGCCGATCCTCTTCTACAGAGCAGCCTACCCAACCCACCCCGCATTACCAATCCTCTTAGCCCTGCTCTGTCTTTTGTTAAAATTTCCATAGTAGTTATAACCATCTAACATATTATATAATTTAGTTATTTTTATATTTACTGTTTATCGTCAATCACTCCCTGCTCTATGGGAGCAGGAATCTCTTGTTTCTGTTCACTGATGTATTTCCAGCATCTACAACAGAACAGAGCTCGACACGTAATAGATCTTCAATAGATATGTGTAGAACAAATTAATTTATCACACACTATATAGCTGGTTTCATGTACTTTTGACAGTTCTGTGATGTTCACAAGCATCACATCATTTCCCCCATCATTTGGGACATTGGAATGTTAAAATTCCTCCTCCCTTTTCCTCAACAACCATCCCCAACCTACACCTGTAACTCCAAGCTCCTTATTTGAAAACAAACATATTTGATTCTCAGTAGTGAACAGAGAACTACATGTGGATTAAAAAAAAAATTTAAATGAACTCTGTGTTCCGCTGCAGGAAAATACAGTCAAGGTTGGATAAAACCAGAAGACCAGGAATGATAACACAACACAGACACAAATGTTTGAAGAAGGGAATAAGGTGCTAGCATCTATCGTTAAATAAAGATACATTAACAACTGGGCAGAAAACTTCTATGCAATTAGTGACATGCTCGATGAAGTATCCTATGCAATTATCCTAGAAGGGTCTTCAAGAAAACTAAAAGTGATTAATGTAAATATCTTACAGCTGTGGTTAGCAGGCTGACCCTTATTCTGACGATATAACAAAATCTTCTTAGTAAAGAAAAGCATGGAAAGTATTTCCTGTGGCTTCTTGGAATGAAGGGGCCACAGGAAGAGGTGGTTTGGACACTGAAATGCTACAGTTTAGGGGACATTTCCATGGCTTGTGAAGACTATGAATTTGAACTTGGGAGGCAGCTTAATGTAGTAGAAAGAACACAGGTATTTGGGGCTGGATGAGGCATTTAATTCTGGCTCTACCACTTGGGCTTTACCTTGAGCACATTCTGAGGAGGAAAAAGGAAAAGTACCTCCTGGTAACTTAGAGGCACACAGTTTCACGGCCTATAATAATGGAGGTGGCCTGAGATGGTTCCTTGTTTAAATAGAAAAGGAACGAGGTCTGTGCTGAGTGAGTGCCGTGATGTACGTCAAAGCAAACTATTTAGAACCAATTTGGTGGTTTCCAGTAATGCTTCAGAGATCATAAACCAGTTCCGTTACTGCTCAATAGAATCAGGCAAAGAAGTTCAGTAGCAGCAGAAAGGAGGCATAAGAGATGCTATATCTAAGCATTAACAAGGGCTTCTAACAGCCTCTGGGCCTTTCCAGTGGCCCTTGCTGTCCAGCTGGATGATGCAATTAGATTCTGTGTGAATTAAAGAAAATAAAATTCTGTGAAACGAATCCTATAAAAGCGTTGACAATAAATGGTATATCACCCTTGAATCTCTATTGCTGTCTTTTGCTAAGCTATCTTAAACCTTGTTTTCCATGATTATAAATAGTAGAATGTTATTTCTGCTTGCCTTTGACATGCACGGTAAGGTGACCAATCTCAGTCCAAAGCACTCAAAGATTGAGCTTCATAAAGAATCAGGTCTTGACTTCTATCCAAGCTTCTGTGACCATATTCATAAAGATATTAAATAAACATTAAGGTATGCCGTATGACAGAGGTATTGTGTGCTACTTCTGAGTGTGATAGAACATGTGAGAGTTTCCACCTATACATGGAAATATTGGAACTTGGGAATCATTCTTACGGGTTTATGGCCATGGATAATAACAGGTGTTTGAAACCCAGAGTCAGTTTTCTATGTTAGGAGACAGTAATGACACATGGACAGAGCCAGATTTTGGAGTCCTTGAGGCCTGGGTTTGAATCCCAGCACTGCTATGTAGTAGCTGAGTGATCTGTACTTTAGTTCCTCCACCTATCGACCTTGGCATATTGCTACATACCTTCCAGGTTGGTTTTGGAGACTAAATGAATTGGTATTTGTAAAGGGTCTGACCTATAATAGGTGTTCCACAATTATTAGTTTATGTATTCACTCAACAAACATTTATTGGATATTTTCTATGTTTGGTAATCACCGTGCTAGGCATCGGGACTTCAGACACGTGAGATAGAGTGCTCCTCAAACAACTTAACAGTAAAAAGAATGGTAACTTGATGAAAAAATGGGCAAAGGAGCTGAATAGACATTTCTCGAAGGAAGATATACAAATGGCCAACAGACACATGAAAAAATGTTCAACATCCCTAAGCATCAGGGAAATGCCAATCAAAACCACATTAAGATATCACCTCACCGCAGTTAGATTGGCTATTATCAAAAAGACAGAGAATAACAAATGCTGGCAAGGATGCAGAGAAAGGGGACCCCTCCTACACTGTTGGTGGGACTGTAAATTAGAGCAGCCATTATGGAAAACGGTATGGAGTTTCCTCAAACACCTACAGATTGATCTTCCATACAATCCAGCAATCCCACTTCTGGGTATATACCCAGAGGAATAGAAATCATCATGTCAAAGGGACACCTGCACTTTCATATTTATTGCAGCTCTATTTACAATAGCCAAGAGTTGGAACCAACCAAATGTCCATCGTCAGATGACTGGATAAGGAAAATGTGGTATATTTGCACAATGGAATACTACTCTGCCATGAAATTCTGCCATTGACAGCAACATGGATGAGCTTGGAGAAAATTATGTTAAGTGAAATAAGCCAGACACACAAAGAGAAATACCACATGTTCTCACTCATAAGTCAGAGCTAAAAAAATTAAGAAAGAATGAAAAAAAGATACAACAATCACAGTAACTCTTTGAACTTTCAAAAGAAAAGAATGGAACTGAGGCCACCAGAGGTGGGAAAGAGGAAGGGGGTGGGGGGTTAGGGAGAAATTGGTAAAGGCCACAAAAAATGTTTACATTGTGTAATGATAAAATAAAAAAATAATAATTTTTAAAAAGAGAGATATAGAGTGTTCATTCTTAAGGTCACAATTAAGACAAGGAGACCCAGAAACAATTAGGTTACTGTGTGGAAAATACCATAATACACAAAATTGTGCACAGGCTATTTATTATAAAGGATCAGAAAAGAGTTTAAGTTCAATGTATTGTTGTGGTCCTTTCTTTCCCTTCCTTCCTTTCCTTCTTTCCTTCTTCCCTCCCTCCTTTCTTTCTTTCTTTCTTTCTTTCTTTCTTTCTTTCTTTCTTTCTTTTCTTTCTCTTTCTCTTTCCTTCCTTTCTTCCTTCTTTCTTAGCACCCAGTTATGAGTGAGAACACGTGGTATTTCTCTTTCCTTGTCTGGCTTATTTCTATTGAACTTGCAGAGGAGAGAACAAACTGAAGGATACTAGAGATGCGGGGGAGAGAGGGAGGGGGACTGGGCAGTGATAGGTTGTGTAAAGGGCATAAAGAATATGCTAATAATAAATAATAAAAATTTTAAAATAAAAGAGGTTAGGGAAGGCTTCCCGAGGCAAGTGATGAGCCTTAATGGTTAATTGGGAATTCTTCCAAATGAAGGAGGGGAGAAAGGCATTCCACACAGTAAAAGCAACCTGAGCAAAGGCCCAGAGGTGAAAAAGGTGAGAAATGACAACGTGCAAGGTGCTGGCACCATTTGGGTATTGCCAAAGCATAGTGTATGAGGGAGGGAGTTGCTGGAGGTGAGAATGGAGATATGGGCAGGGAAATTATTGGAAGGCCCTCTTTTCCTCTTCCCCTCCTTCCCTCCTTGGAAAGTTTAGAACAGTAGTTACAGTAGTTAGAGCCAGAAAGCAGAATGCTCCTCCTTTCTTAAGATCACAATTAAGGCCTTTCTAGGCTGTTTTTATGGTACATCTGGTAAATAGAAGGGTTATTTTGACACCACTTACCTGCATTGCCACTTGGTAATGCGGAGTACCAAAATGTATGGAAGAAAAAACAATTCTCTGGTTTTCTCTTGGGTGGGGCTAGAAGATTTAGAAGCTATGATGTTAGGCTCTCTTTGAAGTAGAGCTTAGGTAGTTGAGTGTGAACTCTAGATTCAAACAGAGCTGGGTTTTGAATTTTACTTATTTTATGTGTTGTTACATCAGGCTAGTTACTTAATCTCCAGGCCTTAGTTTTCCCAGCTGTAAAATGGGTTAAATGAAATGATGTGTGTAAAGCACTTAGCACAGTGCCAGACACATATAAATGTGCTACAAAAATATGCAATTGCTATTGTCTGAACACTGTCCACCAAAATTGTCATACAAAAGCAATGAGCCTTGAAGTTGGACAGTTTTCTCAATGGTTATTTTCAAGCTCACCTCTACCGCCTTCACTTTGACTTTAGACCATCTGAGTCTGACCTAACTACCCTTTTGTAGGGCCCCCAAGATTCTGTATTGTCACACCTGTCGCCACAACTAGGAATAGAGCAGACTGTTTACCTTTAAAATGAGAAAAGCTACTTTTTCTTCCTTCTTCTCCAGGGAAATTCATCTTTAGTGAAAAACATCCAGGGAACCATAGAAATTAGCTCATGCATTATCAAGCAGATAATGGTCTTATTTTTTAGGCTCTGTATCTGCATGAGATATTAAAATGAATGAATATGACTAATCATCTAATTAGGAGGCAAATTGAATGATTCATGTTTTTGTATGAACTTATTTTCAGTTTTAAATTCAACTTCACAAGGGGTTTCAAGAAAAAACTATACTCAAGCCTATGTAGCATATTCATTTACAATCTCTTTAAATTCAGTGAAACATAAAAAAAGAATGTTAAAAACCGTGGCTAAGAACTCATTAGACAAAATGCTAAATATTGAGTTACCATATAAGCCAGCAATAAATCCAAGGTCTACCAAAGATAAATGAAAATACATATTTACACAAAAACTTGTGCATGAATGTTCATAGCAGCATTATTCATAATAGTGAAAAAGAAGTAATAGTCTAAATGCCCATCAACTGAGTGGATAAACAAAATGTGGTACACCCATACAGTGGAATAGTTTTCAGCCATAAAAAGAAATGAAGTGCTAATACATACTACAACTTGGATGAATCTTGAAGACATTATCCGAAACAAAAAAGGCCAGTCAGAAAAGACCACATATTGTATAATTCCATTTATATAAAATATTCAGAATAGATAAATCTACAGAAACAGAATGTAGGTTAGTGGTTGCCAGGGGTTGGGGGGAGAGGAAATAGAGAAGTTACTGTTTAATGGGTATGGGGTTTCTTTTGGGTGTGATGAAAGTGGTCTAAAATTAGATACAGTAGTGGCAAAGATTGCACAACTCAGTGAATATACTTAAAAGAATTGAGTTACTCACTGTAAATGGGTGAACTGCATTGTGTGTATTTAGTATTAACTACATTATACCTCAATAAAGCTGTTAAAAAATCCCATTGGCACATTCCACGTTTATAATTGGCTATCTCGATATTAGAATGTTTTACTCCTGAACAACTCCTTTTCTCCATCACTGCTGCTTCCTGTGTATGGTGACGTAACTAATCAAGTCAGTGGAAGTGGGAAGGCTAATCATTGTTATTACATAATATATTTGTACACGGTCAAAATAATCCCTTTGCCTTCTGTTCAAAGGACGTTCAGAATAAGTTTTTGCTGTTTGTTCCTAGCTAGATTAATTTATTTCCTCCAGATTCCTGAGTGCTAGCTCATCCCAAGTGCCCTCTGGCCAGTTTTTAACTTTGCCGAAATCTATTTCCACAGCCTACCATTACTTCTGCAATCAAGCATTAATGCCATTTTCCCTCTCTCGAAGAGCTGAAGAATTTCAAATTGCTGTTAGTTAAAATTGTAACCATTTCCTAAATAGGCATAAGTAAAAGGAATATGCTTTCATGTTAAATGAGAAGCTAGGAGCCTAAATTATGTGTTCCAGGCAAGCATTCACCACTTCCAAGTATTTCCAAAATAAAAAGATTTTTTCCTCTCAAAGCTGTATTTCAGAAAGGTATACCAGATCAGGTTAGGACTGAGAGCATGCAAATATGGTAAACAGGATGGGAAAGGTTCATTTGTGGCTCCTTTAAATGTCAAATTGAATAAGGTCATGATCGCTGAAAAATTTCTTCTCCCTTTTTATGAAAATAATACATTTTGGTGTTATGTGAGACATGACTTAAGAGTCTGCAGATACTTTATCAGCTGATAAATTATAAGAAATAAATTATCACAGGAAGGGAAAGAAGCAAAGCTAACATTTTTAAAACTATGCTCCCAGTTTAAAGATGTCACATTTTGATACTTTCAGCTGTCTAATGACGATGCCCCAGGTTCTGCATCACGTTATTAAGCAGCAAAATCTTATCTTAGTTAAGTCCTTCTGGAGGGGGGGGGGTATATTATATATTAATCCATACAGTCACTTGAACTGGAATAGCTGCCTAAAAGCTCTGTTATCTCCAGATAATCCAGTAAAATTATTTTAAGAAGGAGATTTTCCCAGGGACTGAATTCAAAGGTAAAGGCTTATTTCTGGCAGAAGGCACAGCAGCTCATTCTGTAGCCTCCTGAGTCAGGACTTGCCAGTCTACCACCATCATGCTCCAGTATTCATGAGCTAACACAGGCCAGGGCCCAAGAGGTGAGACTTTACAGTTTGTAATGCATACCTGAGGAAATCTTCAGGATTTGGGAAGAAACGCACACGGGTCAAAAATATCTTAAGAAAGGAGCAAAGAAACAAAGAAAGAAACAACAATGACAATAACACATTGAACTTTCAGAAGGAGAGAACAGAACTGTGGTTATTAGAGGGTGGTGGAAGGGGGAGAGAGGGGGATTAGGGAGAAATTGGTTAATGGACACAAAGAAAGAGTAGGTTTTGTAATGACGAACATGCCAACTATCCTGATTGGATCAGCACACACTGTACACAAATACCGATAGTCAACTCTGTATTCCACAAATATGTGTAATCAATTATGTTTCAATTAAAAAAAAACAAAAAGCAAAAAACACAAAAATATCTTAAGAACTACAATGTCTTTTGGGAACTCTTAAAATTGGGTCTTTTGTGGGATGTTTTGCAAAAGGAGATAGGGTGAAGGGAAAGCAAGGCATTCTTATGAGGAAGCTGTTGTTTGGGGTATGGGAGGCCAAGGTCCTTATTTCAAGGAACCAGCAGGGTCAACAGGGGGAAACTGGAGAGATTAATGCTTCTTTTACTCACCTTTTGTGATTGGGTCTGTCTCTCCCACTCGACTGTGGGCTTCTTGAGAGCAGAGTCCATTTCTGCTTGGTTCTTTGCTGATTTCCTCAGGGCACAGCACGTAGTAACTGCTCTGTAGATTCTTCTGACCCTTAATGCATCAGCAGAAAAGCAGCTTGAGAAGGGCTAGGCGTCTGTGAACCTGTGCTGTGCGTGCCCTTGAGCAGATCCTTTGCAACCCAAGGAGGGCAGGGGAGTGAGCCCAGTGATGGCCCCACATCAGCAGTTCCCAACCCTGTTCTCACCACTTAACATCACCAGAAAAGCTTTAAAAATGCAGATGCCAGGGCCTCACCTCCCCAGACAGTAAATCTGATTTAATTGCTCTAGGGTGGGGCTGACTATGGATGCTTTTTACTAGCCCTCCAAGTGATTCTAGTGTGTGGCCTGGGTTGAGAGCCACTACCCTATAGTATAATATTTGAGGAATTCAATCCACCGGTGATTGTGGGTCACACATGTCAGTGTGCAAGAGAGTTATCGTTTTGTTTAAAATATGGTTTCCTTGGTCCCACCCAAAAGATCCTGAATCAGTGGCTTGGCAAGATGCCTAGCCAACAATCTGCATTTGCAGCCAACACGTGATTCTAATGCAGTAAATCTGAAGACCACACCTTCAGAAACAGTACCATAGAGACCCCTCTCTTTGTTGTATGAAGGCATTTGGGTTAGTTTTGAGAAAAGAAACCAGGTAAATGGCTTGGGGGTCTGCTCTTAAAATGAAGTGGAACTGTTTCCTTCCTTATGCCATTAGATACAGGAAGAGAATTCATTTTTCTAATGAGTGTTTCCAAGGTGCCAAATCTTTACCTGCCCAGGCATTGCTTAGCTCAAGACCTTTGAAATGCAGGCGAAAAACAACCACTTGTTCTCCTTCAATGCCATTGGTCCCATGAAGGTGGTTGTCTCAAACATTTTTGATCCAATGGACATTACAATAAACACATTTGTTTCCTTTCTACCCAGCAGCCTTGCAAAGACGTGCAGGAGCACAGTATTCTCATTTTTGAAAGATGGAGAGATTGAGGCAGAAACTGACCCTAAGGCAGTGGCTCTATTAGATTGGGAAAAATCAAAGCCCTGATTTGATTTGTGTCAAAAGCACTTTAACATCTCTGACCTAATTTTATCCTTGCTAATCCTTTTATGAAGCAAGGCAGGGGCAGGTGTCATTCTCCTCAGAGTTGACCTTATCTATGGGAGAGGCAGACAAACATCTATTGATGGGATCTGAAAGGCACCTGAAAGCCCCATTGCCAATAGACCTCTCCCATCTTTGATGCCTCAAGCTCCATCTTCAGCCATCATTTCTTTGAGCTAAGTTTTGTCCTTTCTGCAGGTCCTTTCACATGCAGATACTCTAGCAATGAGTTGCCTGGCATTGGGTATTTTTTCAGGTGACTTCTTCTTTGCTACAGGAGAGAACAGGTGAGGGAGAAAGCACTGGGAACCAAGAAAAAGGGGAGCATTACCCAAAAGGGCAAGAGCCCCAAAAGAGGTGACTATGGGCAAAAGATATTTTAGATCAGCTTCACCTATTTTCCATGTTGCCTAGATCAACCCCTGGTTCTCAAGTGATAGATGAGGTGGTTCGGGGACTTTGCCATGCTTGCTAGAGATGTGTTCAGGGACATATTCCTCATTAAAGCAAAAATATCAAGATTTAAGAGGGAATATGTTGCCCTAGAATTAAGATATCATCTGCCTATACCATCTTCTTTTTAAAATATTGACATTTGGGGAATTTACAGAGAGTATTAACCAAGTCTGGGTGATATTGAATTACACTCTTAACATAGGGGAGAGGCCCTCTTGTTTTCCTCTTTGGTAAAGGAAAGGATTTCTCTTTAACTTCTTCCCATCCAGTGTTAATTTGAATATTCTGTCCAATTTTGCTTTTCAGATTCTCATCACTTTGGCTCACCCATTCTTTGGGAAAAAAAAAAGAGGGAGATAAGGATCTGAACTTTGAGGTGTTAGATGGATGTTGGATAGAACCCAACAGAAAAATCTGAACCTAAGAGTCCAGAGCTCAGGTAGGCTCTAAAATCTGGAAAAATCTAAATATGGGTATCTCACTGGGGGATCTGCTTTACAGGAGATGTTCACATGGAGATATGAGTTCACACAGCTAGTTCAAAGCAAACTACTGTGCAATGTGTGCTCTTCACAGAGGTCAAGGTAAAGCCCAGGGGCCAAGATTTATATGCAGAGTAACTGGGAGGTCAAGGTCAGAAGAGAATGATCTTTATAGATGAAAGGACACTGCAGGCAGGCAAATGCCTTGCTGTGACCGATGAAACTAAGCTCACCATGCTGTTCAAAGACACATGGGTAAACAGTCAAGTTAGCTGCCTGCAGACATTAGTGGCTGGCACCTTGAGCCTGAGACACAAGTGATAGAAACACAGCCTGTGAGAAATTGGGTCATAAGAAAGGAGCAGGAAGCCCCTGACTCAAGGCTGATCCAAAGGACCGCTGAAGACCTGGGTTCTTCGCCTGCCATGAGCTTGCAGTGTGGGACCTAGGCAACTCACTCATTTACAGAATAAAGGGGCTAAGATAGATCAGTTCTTCTAAACCACAATATGGCTCTGGTGTATTGCAGTGCTCTCTTATCATTTGTCACTCATAGTAGAGAAGTGTTCACGACCTTAGCCACACTCAGGGAAACGTATCCTGAACAGAATCATCATCTAATGTTGGGTGTTAGGGGAAAAGTTCGAAAATTACTGATCTAAAGCACCATTTCTCAAATTTTAATGTTTACAAATCCCCTGGGAATTTTGTTAAAAGTCAGATCTAGATTCAGTAGGTCTGGGGTGGAGTCTGAGGCTCTGCATTTCCAACAAGTTCCCAGGTGATATTTATGTTTCTGTTCCATGGATTGCACCATAAGTATCAAGGGTACAGAGGGCTTTACCAGTTCTGAAAGTTTATGATCTTTTTTTATCATTACTCACTCTCTGCCCACCTCCGCCCCTTCCACACTCTAGGTCAAGATTGGCCCCAGATATGGGGCTTTGATGCATCAGCTGCTGGGACCAAGTAGGAAAATGAAGAACTAGGAAGACCATTGCCCCAGTCTGACCCCATATACTAAATCCAGTTGCTGTGTGCTATACATGACATGTATGCCAGTAGTCCTGATCTGGGTTCTACGATACCACCAGTTCTTGATTTTGGTAAAAAAAAAAAAAAACCCTTGCCACATCAAAGAGGTGAGCAGGGTTGGCAGCAAAATCCTCCTAGGATTCCATGACATCATAGAGTAGGGTAGTCCTTTTTCAACGGAGAGGCAGGCCCATAAAGGCGGAGAAAGAGAAACTATTGGTAGAAAGAGGTGGTCAATCAATGTGGGAAAATTTCCCAAGACTTTTAGTATTAAAATATCCACTCCACTTTGCCTTTATGCTTTCATGAATAACTGTCTTCCACATTAGATAGTGAGCCTTCCTTGTTCAGCACTATATACCCAGGGCCTAGCACAGAGTACCTAGCATAGAGCAGTGTTCAGTAAATATTTGTTGGATGAATGAATCAGTTAAGCAACTAGAGCTACAGTCTGCTTAAAGGAGACTTCTTTGGGGAATTCAGCCGGAGGAGCAACAAGCAGCAGCAGGAGCCAGAGAGCAGGGAAGCAGCACTCATTCAGTCATAATTTTCTGAAGTGTCCCTGCCCTTGCAGTCCCCTTTGTTGTTCTGTAATACACAACAGGATGCACCTGCTCAGACACGGGAACTCTAGCTGGGTAGATAGGAAAACTGAGACAAAACCCCTGTTAATTAAAA
Organism: Galeopterus variegatus; assembly: GCF_000696425.1. Taxonomy (NCBI): domain Eukaryota; kingdom Metazoa; phylum Chordata; class Mammalia; order Dermoptera; family Cynocephalidae; genus Galeopterus; species Galeopterus variegatus. The sequence continues at coordinate 173,479 of NW_007727198.1, read as the reverse complement.
GGCAGTTGCAACTGGAATTGTCTTCTGGGTAACACAAAGTGTCCTGCCTCCTGATGGGTTTAATGTCTACAAGCTTTGAGAACATGCCGTGGACAGTCTCAGGATTATCACCTAATCCTGAACCCAGCTATAGAAACAAGATCTATCCAACTTCACTCACTCACCTGTTATTTATCATGTCAAAACTGAAAGTTAAATTGATGAATGGTCAGATAGCCAAGGAAATAAAATACGTTTTTCTACGGGTTTGTTAATGAAAACAAAGTGTAAAGTTTTTTTGTTCTACTTTGCTCTAGTTTCTTACTCTTTGGTTCTACTTATCTCTAAATTGCTAGCCAAGTAATAGCACAACTGTCCATGCTAAAACTTTCAAAATGATCTATCAGTTTACAACAAGCTTTGCAGAATTGCAGGGAATTCCCAGTTTGAAAGAGGATGCTAATTAAACCAATGGGATAGATTGAAGGGAAGGCGAGTGGGAGGGAATTCTCACGGATCTTACCCAGAAGTTACCTAGGTAGGCCACCGTCCCTCTCTGCTGTGCCTGTTGACTAGGACCCTTTTAGCACCACTAAGCAGATTTGCCATCAGGAGATGAAAAACAATTTGTTAAAGGGCCATGAAAATCGATTACACTGTGTAATGTTGAACAGACTAATTATGGTGATTTGAGCATCACATATTGCACACAGGTAATGATATTCAACTCTGAACTCCACAGATATGTATGATGAACTATGTTCCAATAAAAAAAAATTAGAAAAAAAATTTGTTGTCACACTCAACCCAAACCCATTCATTCTACAGTTGCAATTTGGAATTAGCCTAAAATTAGCCAAAAAATTGAAATATTGGGACAGACAACGGTTGGTCTCTGTTTGGCTTAAAGGAGGATTTTTCTGTTACCTTCTGATCCCACTAAATGACCTGACCATTAAATTGGACAGACTGGGGTCCAAAAAGGCCAGAAAAGCTGACAAGAATTTTGTGAGCTTTCAGTTGAGAGATCAGTGTGTTTCTCTGTGACCAAAGACCAATCTGCAGCACAGGGAAGGAGACCAAGAGCAGAGGTCCTTCCTGCTGAAGCCTCACTGTAACTACCATGTGGCTGCTTTGTTTTCCAGGGCAGAGGGAAAAAGGGAGGATATTTAGAAGAGTTTTAGAGGAAAATCTAAATTCTGCTTTCAGTATTAATAATTTTCACTTTGAAAATTAGCAACTCTTTAGTAAAACCATTGATAGAGCTCCATTAGGATTTATGTGTGACAAAGAGTAGCTACTAATGGCCCTTAATGAGGAGTAAGTGGATTGCTCAGAATATTACTTATTTAATGAAAAGTAATGGCCGTCTCACTGCAGCGAGGAGAGTGATGCTAAGTGGCCTCTTCACGTGTATGTCCCTTTTAGTGCTAGCCTTTGTCAGAGCGTACACACTTGGGAGACTCTAAACAAAGAGGACTCATCCCCACCTGGTAACAGCCACTACGCAACACACCCAGAAATTGCTTTCAGTCCATTTTCCAAGAGCTCCATGGTGCTTCCAACTAATTCTCAACCTCCTTGTGGTCCTGAAGATTGGAGACCATTGATCTAATGGAAACGGACTATAGAGTAAAGTGTAATTTTTCTCCCTCTTAACCAAATTTCCACTAAGTAGCAGCAGGATGATGTCAACAATGACTTCTGTATCTTCATTTGAAAATGAGAGGCTTGGGCTCCAGGGGCCTTAAGAGGCAGTCCTTATAACTTTGGTTTTCAATGCTCCGAGCTTCTGTTCAATCTGTAAATGTACAGGTGATATTACTGAAGCACATACTTGAAACATGGTATTGATTGATTGATTGGTAGCAAAAAACACCTTTCTGGCTTGCTGCTTTCTAGATTTATTCAGCATGTCAGAGTGTGGAAGTAGCACCCTAGTATTTTCCTTCTCCCAGAAAGTATTTGAGAGCTGCTGCCTCTCTATTATTTTTTACCAAATTAGTCATGTATTCATAACATAACTTTCCCCATTTTTGTGGTGTGGGGAGTCTCTTTGCTCAGATTATTTAGTTAATTCATATTATAATCAACAAGGTGCAACAGAACCAGCCCTTGCTGGAATTATGTCTTATCTTTCCAACCCAGTGACAACAACAACAATGACAAGACTGGGATTTATTGAATGTCTACTATGTGCCGTGTTCTGTCCTAACTGCTTTGTACATGCTATCTCATTTAACATTAACACTATCTCTAGGCAGTAGGTATGATTAATCCTTCACTGAACACATGAGAAAGCAGGCTCTGAGAAGGTAGAATCGTGAACAAGGTAACACAGTTTGTGAATGGTCTAACTAAGACTAGAACCCATGCTTGTCTGACTCCAAAGTCCACGCTCTTCCTACTATATTATGCTGCTAATCATTAACTCGTAATGCACCAGTTCACAAGCCTGGCCTAGGGCTTGGGAACGACACTGCCACAATTCAATAAATGAATCCTTATAAATAATAAAATTATAAAAATAATTTGTAAAACCAAGTACTACAGCTAAACTGAGCATGAATTCATGAAGAAATTATACACGTCTCTTTTTTTGATGGTCATTATCAAAATAACTCTTCTTGTCTTGAGAGTTAACCTGGGAGAATCACCTTTCTTTCAGAGATAGGCAGTCATGCTCTCCTACAAACACCTTCACATCTCAACTCAGCATCATGATCTGTTCTCTTTTTTCTTCCAGCAAATGGTTGCTGTGGCAATATTGTCTTTGTTAGCTGTGCTTCACAGAGATACTAACTTGCCACGAATATCACTATTAATGCTATTTTAAAATACGATAAAACAAACCAGTCATCCATACAAGAGAAACTACAACAAGCAAACAAGCAAGTTGGGAATGAATGTCATAAATAAGGGAATGTAGATTAAAACAAAACCCAAAATGAGGTGCCTGTGCTTTGTTTGGGAAACTCCTGTGTGTATTCTGCAGGAAACAACTTGCACGATAAGTCTGCCTATGTTCTAGAAAAACAGAGGTAAGCTCATATACTGAATCCATTGCTCATTTGTGTTCCTGTGTAAATGCATACAGGCCTCTGTCATAGCACTTACCCCATTCTCTTCTTATCTACCCCCCAAAATTGTGAATTCCTTTAAGGCAGTGTCCACATCACCTGAAACAATGCCTAACTCACGACGAGCTCAATCAAATATATTGAATAAATGCAGTTTTCATACACATTATTCAACAACAAAAAAAGAAAAATAATTTTTAGATGGCTGTCAGGGAAAACAGGTACACCTATCAGTTACTAGTGTCATTATACATTGGCACAATATTTTGAGGGCTCAATTTGTATCAAAGGCCGTGAAATTTTACCAGCCTCACACCCAGTAAACTCACCTCTGCAAATTTCTCCTAAGGCAATAATTTGAAAGAAGAAATGAATATATACACAAACACATTTATAACAGTAAAATTGGAAGAATATTGAAATGGCTTAAAAAGTAACAAGAGGAAAACTATTAAGCAAATTATGATACATCACCTTGGTGAACTAATAGGCAGACATTGAAAATGATAGACAAGAAATTGTGATACAACAAGGAGTATTTATGAAACACTAGATGGTTTCAAAAGGAGAATGCAGCATTGTATATTTACTCCGATTACAACAAGGTAAATTATATAAGTAAATAAAGTTTGCAAGCAGAGGAGAGGAAATGAAAACAGTTGTATTTAGTTGGTAGAGGTTAAAAATATTCAAATATTTTCTTTTAAAATGTCCTTTAGTGTGGATATACCATTATTTTAATAAATTTTTAAAAAATAAATTACATTCTCCTTATCCAGTTGGCTGTTGATGAACATTTAGGTTGGTTCCATATCTTGGCTATTGTAAGGAAGATGTAATACAGTGGAATACTACTCACCCATAAAAAAGAATGAAATTCTCCCATTTGCAGCACCGCAGATGAAATTGGAGAAAACTAAAAATGAAACAATCCAGGCACAGAAAGAGAAATACTGTGTGTCCTCACTTATAAGTGGGAGCAAAGAAAGAAAGAAGGAAGGAAGGAAGGAAGGAAGGAAGGAAGGAAGGAAGGAAGGAAGGAAGGAAGGAAGGGAAAGAA
>NW_007727198.1:161308-169287 GCF_000696425.1 Galeopterus variegatus | reverse complement strand
AAAGAAAGAAAGAAAGAAAGAAAGAAAGAAAGAAAGAAAGAAAGAAAGAAAGAAAGAAAAAGAAATAGAAAGAACCACAATAATGCGTTGAACTTCCAGAAGGAGAGAACAGATCTAGGGGTGAGAAAGGGGGAGAGGGAGGGAGGTTAGGGAGAAACTGATTAATTGACACAAAGAATGACTATGTTTTACAATGATGAATATGCTAATTATCCTGATTTGATCATCATATACTGTACACAAATACCGATAGTCAACCCCATACCCCACAAATATGCATAATCAATTATGTTTCAATACAAAAAGAAAACAATAATAAAAAAATTACAAGTGGCTCTATCTTAAAAACAGATTGTGTTCCTGAGATTTATCTGTAGGTCAGATGTCTGCTACTCCAAAATATTATAAATGGTGGTTGTGCAAAGTCCCAACCTATTTCAAAATATCCTACTGGAGTCAACCAAAAGATAACTAAGACACTAAGTTTTCAATAGCAAGTAGTATAAAACTACATCATTGTAATAAAATTAAAAAATGAGACTTTTTAAATTCTCTTGAATGGTTGTAGTACTTAAGGAAAATCAGCCTTAATTAGAGTAAGATGAGAAAGGTAGGCAGGTACTTTTGTTGAGATTTTGAAGGGATCTTTAGACAGTTTTAAGGACTTTAGCAGATTAGAGCACTGATTTATTGTATAATTTCACATCATTTGTGAATTTCTCCTTGATTCAAGTGCATCACTAGCATTGCTCTTGTGCATTTTAGACATGATTAAGGTCATTTTTTTTTTCCTTTTTGACATGCAAATGAGATGAATATAGAGGGAGACAAAAAAGAAATCTTCCTGAAGTAAACTCAGAGATGAGAAAGAAACAACTGAAAGATGGTTGAAGCAGAGGCACCCAAAAATGTAAGAAAGAGACTGAAATAAAATTGTATAAAGACAAGACCAAGTTTATTTCTGATGATATAGCAGAATATCTTGACTGGCTCTCTTGTCTAAAAACAAAACAAAACAAAACAAAAAACTAAACTAAAAATGTTGAATTAAATGTCCAAAACATCTTCATAAAAGTGTCATGGCCTCTTAAGGTGTGGGTGACAGAAGATTAAGCTCAAAACCATCGAAGGTGGGGAGTCTAATACTAATTATATAATTATAATGCGTTGTGGGGGTTAAAAAAAACAGAATAGAACTTAGAAGTATATAGCAAATGTATCTATCTATCTATGGATATCAGGAGAAGAATAAATGTAGTTACTGTTCTAAGGACTAATAATGGTCTGGGAGAGTAAGAATATCAAAATATTTTTAATAAGTTCAACACACATGTTGCCATTTCAAAGATAACCATTAAAAGAATAGGAACAGTCTATAACTTCCAAATTAGTAGAGATGAAAATGGAATGATAAAATAAATTAAATCCATCCAAAATAATGAAGAAACACAGACCATGTGGTACAAATGGGGACAGAAGACCTGAGACAAACAGAAAACACAAAATAATATGATACATATAAGTCTAAATAGATCATTAATTATATCAAATGTAAGTGGACTAAAAGCTCCAGTTAATAAGAAAGACATTCAGACTAGATTAGCAAAAAAGAACAGCTAAATGTTGTTTATAAGAGACACATCAAAAAGACAAAGATCCAAAAAGGCTGAAAGTAAAATTATAAAAATAATATGTTCCATGAACATGCTAAAGAAAAGAAATTTGGTTTAGCTAGGTTAATGTCTGTTCAAATAGACTTTCACACACAAAGTATTTCTTAAGATGGAGGTCACTTTCTAATAACAATAAGGTTAAATCACAAGAGTGATATGACAATTCTAAATTTTTCTCTCCTAACATCATGGCCTCAAAAATATGTAAGCAAATGGCCTACAGAAGGAAACAGAAAAGCTCACAATAGTGGGAGATTTTTTTTTTTTTAACACACTCCTCCTCTCAGTAATCCATAGAGCAAACAAACAAAATATAAGAATATAAAAGATTTAAATAATACATATATCAACATTTTCATTAGGGACAGATAGAGATCTTGATATACAACAACTGAAAAAACACACATTTTTTTCCAAGCATACGTAGAATATTTTTATAAAATTAAGGCATCAACAAGTTCTCAGTCTTCAGAACCACACAATTAACTTTATGTTAAGTAATGCAATAAGTCTGGAAATCAATAACAAAAGGATACTAGAAAATATATTTGGAAATTAAGAAACATTTTTAAATGGATGAAGTAATAAATGATGATGAAAATTAGAAAGTAATTTGAACTGAAGGATGATGAGACTGCTATGTACCCATGAGATCAGCAAGAATTAAGTTGTGTGACAATACCAAACACTGGTGAGTCTGTGGAACAACTGCAACACTCCTACACTGCTGAGTAACATGTAAATTTTAAATTTACCACCGTAAATGTAAATGAACCACAACGTAAAAAATCCAGTCACCTACCTGAACGTATGCATACATTATGAACCAGCAATTCCACTCCTAGGTATATACCCTAGAGAGTCTTGCACATGCATCCCAGGAGACGTGCACAGGACTGTTCATAGCACTGTTATTTGTAATAGTTCAAACTGGAAGTAGCCCAAATGTTGATGATAATAACATTGATAATAATGCTGATGATAATAACAATAACGTGAATGAATAAATTGTGAAATAATGTCAATAATAACGATAACATCTGTAGGTGAATAAATTGTGGGATATTCTTACAGCAGAATACTGCGCAGCAATGGAAGTGAATGAACTACAGGTGCATGCAGCAACATGGATCAATCTCGCACATAGAAAGTTGAGTGAGGGGCCGGCCCGGTGACACACTGGAGAGTGCGCCGCTTGGGAGTGCGGCGGCGCTCCCGCCGAGGGTACGGATCCCATGTGGAGCCCGGGTCCCGCTCACTGGCTGAGCGCGGTGCGGGCGCAACACTGAGGGTTGCGATCCTGTTACCGGTCAGTAAAAAAGACAAAAAAAAAAAAGAAAGTTGAGTGAGGGGCCGGCCCGGTGACACACTGGAGAGTGCGCCGCTTGGGAGTGCGGCGGCGCTCCCGCCGAGGGTACGGATCCCATGTGGAGCCCGGGTCCCGCTCACTGGCTGAGCGCGGTGCGGGCGCAACACTGAGGGTTGCGATCCTGTTACCGGTCAGTAAAAAAGACAAAAAAAAAAAAGAAAGTTGAGTGAGATATGCCATTCATAAAAGCAGACTACCATTTCATTTATTTGAAATTTTTAAAAAGCAGGCAAACTAAGCTTTAGAGATGCATACCCAGGTGGTACTACCATGGTGATGTCAGCGTTGTGGTTCCCTCTGTGAGGGGGGACAAGAGGAGGAACATGCCTGGGGAAGATGTAAAGGGAGCTTTGAAGATGTTGGCACTATTCTACTTTTTTTTTCAATTCTTTAATTTTTTTTGTGGCTGGCGGGTGTGGGGATCCAAACCCTTGACCTTGGTGTTAAAAGGCTGCACACTAACCAACTGAGCTGACTGGCCCACCCTTATTTTACTTTTAACTGGGGTGAAAGTTACACAGGTGTTCTGTTTAATATTATTCTTTTAAATTTGCCTATATTGTATACACTTCTGTATGTGTGATATACTTCACAGAAATTAAATCTAAACAAATATATTAATTTTAAAAAAAATAGCAAGAAAAGAATGGGTCACTTCCTCTTTAACTTCCTTTTTCACCCATCCATTAAGGATTCACTAAACAAATATCTAGTTCCTACTCTGTGCCAGGCGTTGTTTTCAAGACATGGGAGATACGGCAAGAAAGAAGACCAAGTTTCTGTCTCAAACCTTTTGTGTTACGAATGACAGAAAACCTAGCACAAACTGGCTCATGGAACTGAAATGTGCAGAGGCAGATTTAGCCTTAGATGATGCTTGATCTAGTAACTCCATCATGCCACCAAGGTTTCTTTTGTTCCTCTGTCCTGTTCTCTGCAGTGTCAATTTTATCTCCAGATTTCCCATGATGTCCCCAGGCAGTGTCAACTGTTCCCTTCCTGGTCATAAATGGCTGTAGCAGCTAAAAGCGCCACATCTTCGCAGCCTTGGAAGAGGGATTCTGTGTCCCAGCACTCACAGCAATGTCCTGAGGTCTCCCTTAACTGAACCATCTCAAGCCTGAGTGTATTCCCATCTCTGAAGCAATCAGTAGAACTTTAGGAGTAGGAATAAATTATGCAGCTGGGCTTGGAGTAGGTAATGAGGTCAGCATATTTAGTCCAAGCATATGGCTGAAAATTGTATTTGGCATGGTTCTTCAGTCATGAATCTGGGGCTGTTGCCAGGAGAAAAGTAAACAAAAATTAGAAAGGCAACTAAAATCATTCTCCACATTTCCTGCTGTCATGGAGCATGCCTTCTGGGAGGGGTGAGGAATCAGACTATGAATAAGTGAACAAGTAAATAAGCAAAAGAGAGATAGTCATAAGTGCTGTGACAATAACGTGATGGAAGTTCCTCACTGCAATAGCCCACCTGCCTACCCCGATGCCTACCTAGCACACAGCAGGCCCTCAATAAATAATTGTTGAGTTGAACTACATTGACTCATAAGCAGGGTGAATTGGTGGCCACCTCTCTGTAGCACACGTCCCGCTCCTAGCCAACTACTCTTGCAGGCATCTTGTCATCCAGCTGGGACATCCTCTGCTTTCCCTCTGTTTATCCACGTCTTCTACATTTTTCCAAACGTTGTTGAAATTCCATCTTTTTCAGGATTCTTCCATGACAACTCCATGTCTCTGTAACTTCTCTTCTTCCTGACCAACCCTTGTGCCCACCATGGCATTTACCAGCTATGTGTATTTCAGCACCTGGGTTTTATTATATTTGCTAATTTGACATATGCTCTTTTGTACTGTAAACTAAAATTATCTTTACATATTTTAAAATCCCAAACAAAACATGATTTACTGGCCGATCAGCATTGCCTCTTTTCCTAGCTTAGCCATTTACTAGCTGTATATAAACTTGGGTCAATTATTCACCTACTCTGAGAGTTAGTTTCCTGATCTGTAAAATGGGGGCAGTACCTCTCTCGAAACGCTTCTCTGAGTACTGAGATGATGTGTGTCAGTGCCTGGCACATGGTAGGTACATGATAAGCAGTAGTTATGATGACGTCACCATAGTAGTGATGATAGTGACAGTGATGAATTTTCTCCTTTCTCCACCCCTTCCTTTAGCACTTAGTCCAGTTAAGAGCACACAACATGTACTTAACAAAGACTTACTGAATTGCCCAAAGATTCCCACTTAGAAATGCCTGGGACTCCATCCCAGTGCTGGGGCTCAGTGTCTTGAACCTCCTAAACGCATGTGCCAGAGCCTCTCAGCTAGAAAACTGCAGGCTTGACCATTGGTTTGCCACTGGTGTGGAGACCCAGCCACTAGCCCACATTGACTTCAGCGTCAACAGGAGGGAAATCACCGAAGCAAGACCAGCTTAGTCACCACACTGCTGAGATGGAGAAGCCAGGCTGGGAGAGAGCAGCAGGAGCTGCAGCAACAGCAAGTGCCCGCGATCAGCCATCAGTCACAGCACTGGTGCTAATACCCAGCTAACAAGCACCTATCATCAGCGTGGGCTGAGCATCTGAAGAGACATTTCCTAATTGACTCAAATGACGGTCTGTGTGTGCCGGGGTGCTGGCTGAGCTGCCACCTGAGTGGAGGTGGTGCTATTATGCTAATTCTTGTGCATCCCATGGGTCATAAAAGAACAGATACTTCATCTGCCACAGGAGGAATAGCAGCAATTAAGGCAGTCACGATGCCATGAAGTGGTATTAATGGAACAAATGAGGATTCTGTCTCTGGGTAAAATCACCCTGGACTTTTGGGGGAATAAAAGCCTAACCTAAATCATTTCTGTTTACTTTTTGTACTTACAGCCCATGATTGCTCAATTAGATCATTCACGAACATAGTGTCCCCAAATGTAATGAGTGAAATGAACAGGCTTTCCTCTAATCCCAGCTCCTCTACCAGCTGACTCGTCAGGATTAAAGCACACCTGCTGCTTTCTCAGCTATAAACCTCACTGCACGAGAATTTACACCCAGCCCCATACCCGAGCCCACCCCATCCAGCACCGTTTCCCACCCTGGGCCAGAGTCAGGGCTGGGGAAGGTCACCGCCGCGCAGCAGGTCAGTGAGGAAAGCCTGGGTCCCGATCTAGACATATCACTGCAGGGAAAGCGGTCTTGAGTGTGTTCTAGGTATGCTCATTCTAGTAGTCAAGAGCATAGGTTGTGAAGTGAGATTGACTTGATTTTAAATGTTGCCACTAATTAGTCACGTGAACTTCAGCAAACATTTAACTTCTCTGAGAAAAGAAAAATAGTACCTACCTTATAGAGTACTTATGAGAGTCAAATAAAATAATCCATGCATGGTGCTTGGCATGGTGCCTGACTCAAATTAAGTGCTCAATAAATGTTAGCTCTTATTACAATTATTGGTGGGGTAGTGGTGATACTGAGAGCGATGGCTTTGACCACAGAGCTGAATGGACTGATACTATCTATTATCAGGGTCGGCACGTAGCACTTTGAGCGGAACTGGCTAGTTTCAAAGACCATAAGTGAGCTAGGACATCTGCAGTTTCAAAGAGAAAAATATTTCCTACAAAGCCTCAGTTGTCAGTATCCAAGAGGTAGATTTGGCTCCTGCCAGCCCCAGAGGTTAGTTGGGCCAAATGGCTCTGACTAGGTGGATCAACACCCACAGCAGTTCATGGGGCTGGAGTCAGAGAGGCTGGGAGTGGCCTCAGACGGCAGTGTAAGTCTGACCCTGAGAAGTGAGGGAGAGAGGTCAAACTCGGCAGAGGCTCTCAGAGCACAGCACCTGGGGCCCTTGGCCAATCATGTTCTTCATAGTTAGAGGTCTGCACTGTGCATTGCCATGGCTGCCACAATCAATGACATGGAAAAATATGTAAAAGACAAAATGATCAAATTTGCAGATGACACTGGGATGCAATGCTCAGAATCCTGTCCTGCCAGGGTTTGAATGTGTCCTTTTTCAAAGCTTAGCATATCCAAGAGCTCCCCACATGAAGGCACCAATTTCTTGCGAAGCCTCCCCTATTTTTTTCATCAGGATCATTGTGCTTGTATAATCGGAATTATATTTTAGCAGGTATGAGAAATTATATTGTGGGGGAATACTTGATGGCATTAAAAGTTATTCAAGATGTATTTTTAATTTAAGGAAAATGGGTTTAAAAACCCATATTTACAGCATGATTTCCATTTTGTTAAAAAATATTGCATACGCATAGGGAAAATACACAAAGAGATAAACATAAAAATATTGCCAGTGGTTATATTTAATGTTTTTTAACTTCTTTTTATGTCTGTATGGTTTCTATTTGTCTACAATGCATTACTTCTGAGATATTCCCAATGCTTTGGAGCTATCTCCCCTTTCAAAATCCCCAGCACTCACATAAGTGTACCTTCCAAAGGCCACGGGGTGCCTTTTTCATAAGAAAAATCATGCATAAAGAAAAGAATGAAAGGAAATATAACAAATGGTGGGACTTGGTGTGAATTTTTCCCAACTTTTAAAATATGAGCATATATTTCTTTTATAATAGAAACAATACTGTTTATTTAAAATACTCTATTTAACTTAGTCTAGGGTACCACGAATTGTAAGTTGGATGTGATTTTGTGGATAATAAAACAACCAAAAAGACCCTAAGATTGCCCAAGTCCAGTCCTACTAAAGAGTGCCCTAAAGCGTGGCAAATTATAAGTGAAAACATGCGGTATTTCTCTTTCCTTGTCTGGCAAGAAAGAAAGAGAGAAAGAAAGAAAAGAAAGAAAGGAAGAAAGGAAGGAAGAGAGAGAGAGAGAGAGAGAGAGAGAGAGAGAGAGAGAGAGAGAGAGAGAGAGAGAGAGAGAGAGAGAGAGAGAGAGAGAGAGAG
>NW_007727198.1:151153-161017 GCF_000696425.1 Galeopterus variegatus | reverse complement strand
AGAAAGAAAGAAAGAAAGAAAGAAAGAAAGAAAGAAAGAAAGAAAGAAAGAAAGAAAGAAAGAAAGAAAGAAAGAAAGAAAGAAAGAAAAGACCAAAACAATACATTGAACTTTCAGAAGGGGAAAGCAAACCTAAGGATACTAGATATGGGGGTAGGTGGTGGGGGGTTGGGGGACGGATAGGTTGGGTAAAGGGCATAAATAAAAATCATGATTTGTGATAATATGTTTATAATAAAAAAAGAGAGGCCAACTTCTGCCACTCTTTACCCATGTGACTTTGAGCAAGTCACTTAACCTCTCTGAACTTCTATTTACTCCACGTATAAAATAGAGGTTAATTCCATAAAACAGCTTAGCACAAAGCCTGCCTCATACTAAGCACTCAATAAAAGTTAGCTATTATTGGTTGTAATAGTATTGTTATGTTTTTCCTCTAATTCTGACAGAAAGCAAAAATGAAAAAACTACAAGCAAGAAGTTGTAATTTTTATTTTTTTTATTTTTATTTTTTTGTCAGCCAAAATACAGGGATGGGTTTGGTATGCTCACGTCCACAAAATTATTTCTCTAATTTTTATACTTTTACTTACATGAATGAAAACAGAATCGTGATACACATGAGGAGGGGGGATCTAAACAGCAAAGGTCAGAGAACAGGTTTCTCATATATTTATTTTTAAAAGGCTCATCATACTATGTAGAGAAAAAGCCTGGGGTTTATGCAACCAGAGATTACTCATTTAAACTGTGGATGCCAAGCCCCACTGTAGGATTAGAAGAGGCTCTCTCAGACATTGTCCCCTGCCACAGCCCTACTCCCAGGAGCAGACAATTGCAGTCCCTGACGTACATGGATTGTAGCAATTCTACCATGTGAACACTTAAGAAGTGGGTTTATTTCTTAATAGCTTTCTCCGGCCCACAAAAGATTTGTGTTGAGAAAATATAAGGAAAGTGGTCAGGGCCCCTCGGGTGTTCTTGCTGAGTATCTGAGGTGGGTATGCACGTGCGCACGGATGTTCCTTGTTATTGTGTAATGTGATTGCACATGTGCATCCTGGTGATTTTTGGATTATGGACTTGAGTATAGAGGACTAATGGCACAGATGCGTGAAGCTTCAAGAGGACGCTCCAGGAAGCCATATTAGGTCGACTGTTCCTAGTTCTGAATAAAGCCTATTATTTCTTCACCCATGGCTCCAAGGATCTTTTCCTATTACCTAGCTCGTAGACCTGCGTGTGGAGTGTTTGTGACCCAGTCTGGACAACGGGCTTGAGGGGTCTGTGAGCCCCAGCCCTAGCTCTGCAATTTGAAACAGCTACATTTAAAGGTAAAGTGGGGAGAGCCAAGCAAGGAATAAGATCCTGCTAGCAGTGGATGTATAGGCAAATATATATCGCATGGAAGGAAGGGAAAATAATGTGGTTCTTTGTATGGGAAGGTAGTGGAAAACATGACACTAACATAAAAGGAAACTAACACACACACGCACGATCACAGCAGGCAACATAGGCTGCCTAACTCTTCATGTGCATAGAATTCATACTGAGCAATGTCAATTGATAGTGAGTTTCAAAAATGTCTCAGAGGACTTTCATCCTAAAATGTGTAAAGAACCATCTAGATTTTTTGAAGAACTACTGTACCATCTTTGGAAATTCTTGGAAGCCTGAGTTCCTGGAGATCAATAGGTAGGGCAAAGGGCATAAAGAAATACCACGATTTGTAAGAACGAATATGCTAATAATAAATTTTTAAAATGAAAAACAAAAGAAAAGACAAGGACAAATCTACCTTTTCAGAAAGGGGAAAGAGTCAACAAAGAGATGAAAGGTTAAATAAACTCAATTTTACTCACAAGACAACGTCTTTTAAAAATTCCGCAATCAAAATAAAAAGAAAAATAATAACAGCACAGAGGGCTGAATAACAATCAGTCCTATATTATGAAGAAAAAAGTCATGCTGACCCAATCCAATTTTTGTTGGTAACAGATGACAAGCCTAATGGATTTGGGGCAGCAAACAACATAATATGTATTGACCTTAGAAAGGCTTTTGATTCTGCTCCCAGCCACGACCCACTCATTAACTAGCTTGAAAAATATGATTCAGACCATATATAATTGGCACTAGAGGATGATATTGAACAACTAAATTTTGATACTTCAATAAGAACCAGGGGCTTTGCGTTTCTCAGGAAACTGACCTAAGGCTGACACTATTTCATATTTTCATCAATGCTTCTGTGGCTGGAAGGCAAAATATGCTTGTTAATTACAAGAAAAATAAAAGAATGAAGATTTTTAAACCTAGAGATATGAAATTACATGATAGATGGTTAACTGTGTTATCCTCCACCTCTAACAGCCAAAGAAAATAGATGCAAAAGAGTACAAGAAAGAAGGACAGAGGAAGATAAGACACTAATCTTTGACACATGCCACCTTCTAGGATAACAGAAAAAGGAGGTCAAAGAGAGTTAAAGTGTGAGAGCAAATAAATTATGAGGATCTCAGAGGAGGAGTCCTTTATAGGTGAATAGATCAGGGGAGTTAGTGGAGAAGGCTGAAAAGTCATTTACAAATATAACTGCAGGTCACAATCTGATGGTGATGTGTGACTAGCAATCTATTGGCCTGCTGGAAAAAAGTACTTCAGGCCACAAATTGCCAAATATGCCTTAGGAATGTGTTTAACGCCACCGCTCAGTGGAGAAGGTGAAATAATCAGCTGAAATGGATAGCATTCATCATGGTGTTTTTTTCCCGTGAGGGTAAATAGTTAAGGAGTTGAATGTGGATAGAATCTTTGACGGTCACTATCAGGGTGCAAGAACATACAGGATATTCAGAAATCAAGAGCATTAAATAAAATGCAGTATAGAAAGGCACATGTTTTCAACAAGCCAAAAACCATCCTAGAAGGCCACAGGTGGTCATGGGGGATGTGTGGGGCAATTCTATGGGTCCAGGAATGAGCTATGTCATTATTAGTCCCCGGGAAGAAAGAAGAGGAGGGAGACCAGGCAGAGTTGGCTGAAGGGAGAGTTTCCCAGAGCCCTGGAAAGCAAATTGGAATGCTTTTGCAAAAGTTCAAACCTAGCCAGATCACGAAACTCTAATGACAAGTACTAAAATGTGCACGATTACGGATAAGTGCGATTTGAAAAGCCCTAACATGCACAAGGACGCAAAAAGTAAAGAGGAAAACATTCTTCAATTAGTTAAGGCAACAAAAGAGGCTGAAGGAAAGAAAAACATGATTTTCCAGCCATTTTTCTTGCTCCTCACCCCAACCCCTCACACCGTTCCTTGGAGAGCTACTGCCAGATGACAGGCAGGAAAAACTTGTCATGAAAGCAAACTGTGTGAGTCTGAAAAGAACAGAATTAAGGGGAATTAGGCGCATTAAATAGTTGTTAAAACCCATCTCATGTAGTTCTTCGCTTTTTGATTTGTTATTGAGGATTAATTTGGCACCTGTGAAGCTTTCTTGAGAAGAGAAATTATAAGTTTTATAACCCTAGTAATATCTTTTAAATAAATTTATTTTTAAATTTCATAATATGTTAAAACCTGCTCATTATTAAAAATATAAAGAGAAGTACATAAAGCAAAATATGGTAACGTTCCTTCACGTTGACAGTCTGAATCCCCTCTACAGAGGTAGAGCTAATTTTTATTATCGGTTTGGAATATGTCCTTCCACATCTCTTTCTGTATATTTCTTTTTTTTTTTTCTTTTTGTCTTTTTTCGTGACCGGCAACAGATTGCTACCCTCGGTGTCGTGCCCACACCTTGCTCAGCCAGTGAGCGGCCAGTCTGTATGTGGGATCCGAACCCTCGGCGGGAGCGCCGCCGTGCTCCCAAGCGGCCCACTGTAGCAGTGCGCCACTGGGCCGGCCCTCTTTCTGTATATTTCCACACACACACACACACACACACACACACACACACACACACACTTTAACTATGTAGACTAGAGATTGGCTCCTGTTGGTACATGTAGTTCTGCCTCATCCCTTTTAACAACTGCATATCCCATGGTATTAATAGTTTATTTATTACCAACCTAATTGATAGACAACTAGAATGATTCCCAATTTTGCCTTTTTTCTAGTATAAACAATGCTATGATAAACATCTGTGTACACACAAATTTGGGCACATATTGAGTCATTCTATAGGAGAGGAGACATTCCTAAAAGTCTAATTTCTTGCCATACACATTAGAATTTTTGACCGAAGCTGTCAAATTGCCATCCAGAATTGCTGTTCTAATTTACTCTCAAGAGTATATGAGAATAAATAACCCTGAATATTAACTCTTTTTTTTTTTTTTTTTTTTTTTGCCTATTTGAGAGGGGAAAAAAGCACTATCTTTTTGTTTGATTCTGCATTTCTCCATTATCAAGACCTAGGGACTACTCTACATTACCGAGTGAGATTGAGCACTTTTCAAGTGTTAATTGGCTGTTGATATTTTTTTCTGTGAATTACTTGTTTAATGACCTTTATTTATTTGGTTATTGGTTTGTTTATCTTTTTGTTGCCAATTTATATGAGTTCTTTGTACATCAAGGATGTTAACCTTTTGTTGTATGTGATAGTTATTTTCTTGTAGACTGTCACTCGGTTTTTGTCTACGGTAACATCTTAAAAACTATGTTTATATAAGGTCTTCCATGAAGAAAACCAACAATTTAAAAAAATTAGGTCACTACGTTAAGTTTTATTTTTAAATGGGATAAAATTTCCCTATTTTACTCTTTTATCTACGTATAACTCATTTTCCTGACCAGTGAATAAATTAAAGCCAAGCCAGGATTTACCCATTGAATTGTGCATTCTTTTCTAAAGCACTTAAAGATAGTTTGCCATCACTTTGAAATCCTATGGTTGATGAAATTTTAGCCAGCCCTACAGATCACACGCCTACCATTAGGAATCATGATATTAATAGGTAATAGAAACCCATCTACCTCTGGTAAGCCCAAAGCATACGAGGCATCAAAAATTACTTGAATTGAGACTCTTAAGCCATCTTGTATGGCTGGTTTTTCACCACCGTGTACAAGACTTATGTGGCATAAAGTAAATGAACCTCATCATCTAAGCATCAAGAGAAAAATCTGGTTAGAGGGATAAAAAATATCTGTGTCCCATTCCACCTCACAGACCACCAAGCATATGCAACAGGAACAGAATCTGTCTTCTAAAAAGTGCCAATCTGTGCCACAGTTTAGTAGCCTGCTGTGTAAGTGACAAAGCAAAGAGCTCATAATTAGCTGACAGATTTACAGATTGCATACCCGGTACCCTTCACCAGGATTTCAGAGCCAATATGGGTGTAAATAGATTCTCTTCCTTCTCAAACACTGTGGGTAATATTTTGTAAAATACTCAAATTCCCTGGCTGTCTTCCATGTTTGCTATCTTTCCCATGCTTAGTCCCATATGGAAAAACAAAAACGCTGAATATTTAGAGGGCCTTGCTTCTCCCCTGGAGCATACGCCATATGCACAGTCACTGCACCATCTTGTGGCCATGCCTGGAAACTGCACACTCCGTGCTGGCAGGCAGCCAGACAAGATCCTCTTGGCTGAAACTTTACAAAGGCTCCATCATCATCTCATCTTCTCTTTTTCTCTTTCCAGCCACCAAATTGGAAAGGAAAGGCTATTTTAGCAAGGTTTACCCACTGTGTTTCTTTACCTCTCTTTCTTTCGGGGTGTGTGTGTGTGTGTCCACAAGCACACATGTGCACACCCTGTCAGGACTGCCCCAGTGCCTCAACCAGCTTAAAACGCTCAATCAGAAATCCTGAAAGTCAGATAAAGAAATTTCCACAATAAATACCCCACAACAATACTATTCGTTCAATCGCCCTTATCACAGACCCCAATAGCAGCTCTATATTTGAGTTTTTAACAACTCTCCCATAATACTGTATAACTCCTGATGAGCTATTGAGAACCACAGGTAGCCAGATACATTCTGCTTCATCAGTAAAAATGATCCAAGGAAATGTCCTCATTAAAAACAACAGTGACAAATAAACAAAAATTAGCTTAAACACTGCAGAAGAATATCACCTTATCAAGTCAGTGAAATGGCATGTCTGAGCGATGTGACAATGCGACATATTTAAAGGAGTTCTGATCAAAGTACTCTGAGTCTGGGTCAGTCAAACAGGCGCTATGACACACTCAGGCAGAGTTGATGAAAACAGGTCACTGTCTTCTATTGTAAGGGAATAAGGAGCCTTTGATAGTTTGTGGGTTCCAAAGAGTGAAGGCTGACTCAAGGCCACTGTGTTGGCTTTGTAATGTGTCAACTTGGCTAGGCTGAGCTAAATTTTTCCAACACTCCCTTTCCTGTATGTTTCGAGACATACAGGAGAGAGATTCCTGTGGGAGATTTGGAGGGCAGAAGGAAAGCAGCAAGCAGTTTGCAGCTCACACCTTGTGGCTTGTCTGCTGGCTCACCTTGTTGGTGTAAGGGTGTCGTTGGGCCTGCAACTGCTCCATCTTTCTCTGTATCCATCCTTATCTTCTCCAACTTCTGGACCAAGTATGTGTGTTTAGCCCTGTGACAGTGTCTTGACCTCTGCTGGATACCCATGATATCAAGGTCAAGGGCACAAGTACTAACAGTTTTCAGTCCATCCTCATGGGCTGCACCCTGTTCTTGAGTTCATGTATTTTACATCCATCCTCTTTTTCCAACTGCCTGCTGTGTGGACTTCAAGCTTCAGCATCAGACACCAAATAACTATCCTTCAGAGACTGCTTAACTAGTTCCTACAATTGTGTGATTTCAAATCCCCCAAACAAACCTCTTCTGCTGTCCTTGAACCCCTCATGGATACAGCTACATTATGGATGGGCCTCACACACACAAAAATCCCACTGGTCCTCGAGCTTCCTTTGCACTTAAGTAAAGTTTTTCCAAGAATGTAACTCAAGAAAAAAAGCCCTCATAAATTTCCTCGCAGGAAAAATGTAATCCAACAAGTCTTGAGTGTCTGCTACAGGCGAGTCAATAATGGGAGACAGATAATGTCTAAAAAGCATGCTTTTACCCTAAAGAATATATTTACGGTTTAGTAAGGGAGATAAGGCAAGCATGCAAAAAAAAAAAAAATTAAGGCAATATGTGATAAGCTTTGTAAGAGAGGTTCAAAGTGTCGTCAGATTATCTTCCTGAGCAAAGATCTAACACCTAACTGTGTATAAAAGTGACCACAAACTCCCTACTACATCACCTCCAAGGATGTGCCACTCCTCTCAAGTTTTCCAAAGTGTGTATATGAGGGTACCTCAAAAAGTTCATGGAAAAATAGAATTAAAAGATAATAGGAATCTTTCATGAATTTTTTGAAGTACCCTCATAAATCAGATAGGACAACAAACTAACTAGTCACATAAAAGGCTGTTTTTGCTGGAAGAGATCTCCGAGAGAGGAGTTGCCAAGTTGGGAGGCTGCCCAAGGCCAGGGGCCAGGATGCTGGGTCACGGGCTTTGGGGTCTGTTAGGAAGCGGGCTGAGAGAATGACTGAGTCGGAGCGCCCCCTGCTGAAAAAAGCTGTAAAAACGCTTTCAGATGATTTCAAAAGATTTTTTTCTACACCAGATGTATCTCACTCACCAAGTGTGGATATCGCATCCTCTCTTCAATTTACAGAAGTACAATGTATAGATTGTGAATAGTGATGGTCTCTAATAAGAAATGCACCATATAAAGTGCACAGGCACAAACTCACACCAGAGAGACCAAAACCGTTTTGTTGAACATTAAAAATACTCTCTAATGCCCCGGAGTTGAACCAGTAATTAGCCCTGCAGAAAGCAAAACACGAAAGTATTGGTCAAAAATCCTAACACCAAGGACCAAGTTTGACTGCTTCCATTTATGAGAATTCGAAGAATATTTATGGGTCTAGTAACACTGGATTCAAGAATCAGGGGATCCCAGACTGCCTCTAAGGGCAAACGTAGCAGGCAATATCCCTTCCCAGAATGTGGACGGGGTATCTGCAGGTCCAGGGACAAGTTCTGGGGGTGGGGTGGGGTGGGTGGAATTCAAAGAATGTGAAGGAAGCCAGTTGCTTTCTGATTATTCCTAACTGTGGGGGGGGGGAGGGGGACCTGTTAATTACTGTAGAAGCCAGGCATGGTTTTCCAGCTTGGTTATATCCAGAGCTCAGGGCCCTCCATCCCCAATCGCTATCCTGGAGGAAGCTTCTGCTGTAAAAGAGAATTCCAATTCCAGCACATCAAACTTCAGCAGAGTCTTTGGGGTTAGACAGACCTGAATGTGAAACCCAGATCTGCCACTTACTGGTTGAGTGGCCTGAGACAAACCTCTCTGAACCTCAATTTACTTTTCTGTATAATGGGAGTATAATAAAGTTTACCTGCCAGTGTTTTTAGAAAAATGAAATAAAACTTCTTTTAGAGATACATAGATAACTAAACACTTGCAGATGATGTCTGGGAGTTGCTTTAGTATATTACAGATTGTAGGGAAATTAAGTGGGAAGAATAGATTAAACAAGATTGGCCAAAAATTGATAATACTGAAGCTGAGTGATAGGGAAACGGGGATTCATTATGCCCTTCTCTCTACTTTTGTCGAGGTTTGAATTTTCCCATAATAAAATATTTTAAATAATGAATAAGGCAAAGAGATTGAGCTCTGGGTTTAGAACTAGGTTTGATCCTGAAATATTGAGCAAGTTAATTAAGCTCTCCTGAGTCTCAGCAAAATGTGGGAAGTAATTATTCCTGCCTCACACAGTGGTTGTGAAAATTAAATGAGGTTATGCATATAAAGGACAAAAAGTATAGTGTCTGAGCTATAATATAATTTCAATAAATATCAGCTGCTGCTGCTGTTATTTATATGAAGGGCCAAGAACAGCACCTGGCATGCAGTAGGTATTTAATAAATGGTACAGATCATCATCATTATCGTCAGCATCACCAGGAGTTGGACTCTTCACACCTGGTCAGTATGCACTGTTAGGCTGATCTCATGTGGCTGGGATTTGGGCAGATAAGGGCCTTGAAGTCTCCTGGCTGCATGAGAACTGTTTCCCTTAGTGGAGTTGGGCTGTAATAACTACCTCCAGCCCCTCAATTTCAGAAATTTTCATCCAAGAGTAGAACCAACTGAATAGCCTCAAGTTGAACTGTCAAAGCCTTCCTCCACAGATCTTCTGTGAGCAAGAGACAATTGGAGATTCAGGAGGGTGGGCAGCTCTACCAGAGGGTTTCCTTCAAGGGGATTTAGAGCAGGGCTCTTGGCCCTGGGAAAGTGATAAAGCTGGAATCACTTTCTTGGTCAGCATTCTCAGACCTCCCCTTTCGGCTTCCTGCTTCACTTGACCTAACTCACAGTAGAGTGTTCAGTACAGGATTGTCAAGTGAATGGGCTAGAAGACAGCAATCAAGTTACCAGAAGCTGGGCACTAGGCCAGCAAGCCAGAGCTAGTTAAATAAATGCCTCCAGACTCAGGAGGGGCTTGCTTCCAGAGCCTGGGTCCAGCCAGGCTACCAGGTGTGACGCGGTGGCCCAAGCTATGGGAAGGAAGCAGGGGATGACAGTAGTGATTCCAATGTGACCCAGATGTCTAAGGGCAGCTACACTGGCTTGAGCTGTGTCTATCCGAGGTTGCCTTCCTCTGCTCTGTAGGGACACATTCAGGGTTGGAAACTCTCACCTGCTCTACTTGCTTGCTCTGATTGGTGGCCACTTGCTTTTGAATCACTAAGGCTTATTAGAGTTCATTAAAACTCGGGCCGGCCCAGTGGCGCACTGCTACAGTGCGCCGCCTGGGAGTGTGGCGGCGC